>NC_056731.1:953294334-953594334 GCF_019279795.1 Protopterus annectens
CAACCCCGAGGTGCCACTATACCTGACATCACAATTCCTCTCCTACTCTTTTTGAAACCAGATAGACATTCCCCAGTATTCCTGCCTTTCCTATATCCAAAGGTACAACCATCTCCTAAAATTTGACCAAAATAGGGGTCATATTTCAAAATATCCCAATATTTATTAATAACTTCTTTGATCTTAAAGGTATTGGTACCATATGTAGTAGTGAATCTGGGACCTAAATCTGAAATAATCCTATCATCCTGTCTACCAGTAGATTTTAATATGTCACACTTATTGGTTGCATGTGCTACTCCATATGCCTGATCCACTATATTGACATTGTATCCCCTACTCAAAAATCTAAGTTTCATCTTACAGGCTTCAGTGTCAAAATCTTATTCAGAACTGTTGTGCTTTTGGTATGTTCCTAACTATGTGTGCAGGATGGCAACTGGAGGCTAACAAGATGGAATTTTTAGTAAATGGTTTACAATATAGGCTTGTAGCCAAAGTGCTGAAACAACTAGACAAAGCACCCAAAGGACAACACAGGAAGGATAAAATGCAAAGTTTATGAAGTGCTTTCCATCAGGTTCACTGACCCAACTTCCTCAGATAACAACGAAGTAATGCATAGAAGTTTTTAAATACATTCAAGTTACATTCAAAAGTCATGTGATAAAATCATTTACATAATAAATTACTAACAGTTAACTACAAAGAGTCTCAATGCATTCTTTAAACTACCTTGCTTTTAAAGCGATAACCTCACTAATAAAATATTAAACCAAATCAACAATACTATTCGCAACTCTAAATAATGGTCACTACTTTAAATACTTTAAATAAAGTTAAAGACAGTCCTACTAATATTCATGACACTAAAAGCTCATAGTCAAGTAATATCAGTGTATTATATATTACTTAAAAATACATGTATATATATATGTTTACCTCATATAATATAATAAATGTATATACATACAATATAATGTAATATATATATATATATATATATATATATATATATATATATATATATACACAAACTTTAAACAATTCCTTACAGCTATCTCTTCAAACTTCTAAGTTTCAAGTATGGCAAGACTGAACAAGTTTAATTAATGCCAGGAGGGTGATGGGCATCTAACCTTAACTGCCATAAAAGTTCCAGTTGTTCTATTAAAAAACTGTTGGGCCCCCCTCTATAGTCTTCCATGATTTGATCTGTGGCCCTAAATTTAAAACTATGAGTGGAATTATGTTAATATGTTTAGCTAAAGCATTCTCAATTTTTTTTTCTTATACTGTACAAATGTTCATATATTCTTTCTTTTAGTTTTCTATCGTTTTTTTCCGACATAGAAAACTGAACAGAGATTACATTGAGCTAAATAGACCACCATTTTTGTATCACATGTAAACCTTTTCTTAATACTATATTCCTTATTTCTAATAGTAATTTTTTCTCCTGTTGCTATAAAACCACAATAATTACATGATTCATATTTTAACATTCCAGGTGTATGTACAAAGTTTATATTGGGCACTTCCAAAATATTTTTCAGATTATATCCTGTGGTTTTGGTCCTATTTTACTTACTATATATTTGTCATTTAAAACGATGTTCCAATTCTTCAAAATGACATTTTTAATTGTTCCCACTGTTTCAGGGCTATAAGTAAATACAAGGCTCATATTATATTTTTTACTTGTTTCCTTTGTATGCAATTCTCCCTCTAGATGGACAATATCTATTTGATCTATATTCTCTTGTAGTACAGTTTTTTCATGGGGTTCTATATGTTTTTGTTTTAAAATTGGTTCATATATTCCCTTAGATCTCTTAAGAGTTACTTCAAATACCAAATCTGAAAGAAGTGTTACTGGGTACCCTCTTTGTTTGAACATCCGAAATAATTGTTCACATTCTTTGTGAAACTCCACTTCACCAGTTACCATTCCAGCTGCACGAACTAGTTGGCCCTTAACTATTGATCTTTTCTGGGAGTAAGGATGTGAACTGGTGAAGTGGAGAAACGAGTTAGAGTACATTTCTTTACGAAAAATAGATGCTTTGTAACTTCTCTATCTTTCCTAAGGAGTATATCTAAATAAGCTATTTTTTTTCAGTACCGAAATTATTTGTAAACTTTAAATATGAACTGTTATTATTAATATGTTCCAGTAAATTTTTAGCTACAATTTCATCGCCCTTTAGGATGATAAAAATATCATCCAAGAAGCGTGTATAATAATAAATACAATTCATTATATCAATATTCGAAAAAATATTTTCATGTTCCCAGTGGGCTAGAACTAGGTTTGCATAACTAGATCCCATTGGTGAGCCCATTGCCACTCCTATTAGTTGTAAATAAATTTCTTTTTCGAATATAATTATTATACAATGTAATGGAAAGCAGTTCTTCCACCAATCTAATGTCTATCTGTGGAGCTTTATATTTCCACATCCTTGTTAATACTGCTTGAATCCCCTCCTCATGAGGTATAGAGCTATACAAATCGCAAACATCTATTGTTTAAAAATTATATTCTCTGCAAAACGCCAGTTTGTCTGTGTCTAATAAAAATGACCAAGAGTCACGACAGATCTGTTTTCATTGTTGACATATTTTTTCAAAATTTTTTCCACTGCTTTTGCACTAGCATAGGTGACAGACTGCCTAGCATCTACTAGTGCTCCCATAGGTGGATCAGCTATATTCTTGTGAACTTTTGGCACTCCAAAGATACATGGAATTTTTGGAAAAGATATAGATAAATAATTCAAAGTATGTATACCTATTATACCTTCTATGAACAAGTCATTAAGGTATATGTTAATATTTCGATATGCTGTATTTAATTCATTTCTACTAACTTCCATATATGTTTCAGTACTTAAAACCTTATCCATCTTGGTTACATAATTGGTGTAATTCATCATTACCAACCAGTCTCCTTTATCTGGTTTTATACATCTAACAGGTTGACTTTTTATTTCATTTAATAGTGAATATTCTTGTTTAGTTAAGTTCTTATTATCATAATTCCTGTCACTCAATAAAGTTCTAAAATCTAATTCACATATTTCATCAAAAACAAATAAAGGTGGATGCAATGGCGGGTTGAACAAGCTAGAAATATATAATTCACTAGTTGTAGTTATGTCACTACTACAAACAACCACCAAATTTAATTTTCTCACAAAACTTTTAAAGTCCAGTAACAGCCTCGTTAAATCAAGGCATGGTGTTGGTACAAATGTGTAACCTTTTGAGAATAATTCAACCACATCTTCACTGATCTCATTGTCTGAGTAATTATAAACTTTAAAGTCACCTGATTTATTAACCACAACTTTGCAGGGGAAACAAAGTGGTTCAGCATCAGGTTTTCTACCTTTTCTGCTTCGCTTTTCCTCGTGTGTTGTAAGGTTGAATTGGTTGTCATTGTAGAGCTGTACTTCTTGTTCTTCACCGAGTGAAAATGTTGTCGGTGTGATTGTATTGCCCCTGCATATGTGTTAGTATCTGCATTATTATGTAAAAGCTCTTTGCCTCTATTTATTTCTTTTCCTTGTTTATTGGCACTAATTTCAGTGTCATTTCTACTGGTAGATGGTATAGAGCCAAAGTCCTCGTTGTTCGAAGCTTGATTTACATTGTTATAACTAACTGGCGTTGTATGAAAATTGCTTACTGGATTCCACGTCTGCGATATGGGTGGGTTAGGATATGCAGTACCTTTAGCATAGTCTGTTCGATCTCTTTCCAGCTTTTTAATTTTAACATCTTTCAATTTTTCAGTTTGTTGGCTTATACTTGTAAAAATTCTATTGTGGTCATAGTAGTAACGTGTATAATCAGGGTGTTTTTTTATATCAACATTTAGTTGCTCAATTTCCTTAGCTAATAATTACAAGTTATATTTATAATGTTTGCTCATAAGCTCCATAAATTCTATACCTTGCCTTTTAAATAGCTGTATTATTTCTTTGTGGAAAACAGTCCCAGCTTCAAGACCTGTGGGAAATTGCCAGGATCTAAGTCCTTTTGGGACTATGCTAGTATTACAACATTCATTGAAATAACTGATTTCTAATTGAAGTTTTTTGTATTTTAACAGTTTAACATCAAGTAGTTTTAACTTGTTCACCAATAAATTTTCATTTCCTTCAACCAATAACACAACAAAGGTTCTCATACCTGGTTTAAGCAGAAGCGGTACATCATTCAGCCAGGCAGAAATCTCCGGTGTTCCAATAAGCCCCAAGGATGAATTTGAATTTGTATTAGGTGGTGTTACAACAGAATCATTACTTGCTACATTGTTGCCACTCCCTTGTGTTAGTAGCAATGGATTACGTTGGTTCAGATGATTAATTCTTTGTTTATATATTGTAGTTATAGGGACTAGTGTTTGTGGACTAGATACACAAGTTCCATTTAATCTTGCAGTACCATCTGGTTCTTCATTCACTACAGCTGAATGCGGTTGTGATAGTGTTTCCACTTGTGCTGCAAGGTCATTTTAGACATTAAGTCAAGAAGCAGGGTAAGAGTACCTGCTTTAGTTTGAGTTGACTCCATTAATGTATCCTCCAATAGTACAAGTTCCTCGGATGCCATTATGAAACAAACTGGAGAAAAATACAAATACTGAAACTGCTGAAACAACTAGACAAAGCACCCAAAGGATGACACAGGAAGGATAAAATGCAAAGTTTATGAAGCGCTTTTCGTCAGCTTCACTGACCCAACTTCCTCATATAACAACGAAGTAATGCATAGAAATTTTTAAATACATTCAAGTTACATTCAAAAGTCATGTGATAAAATCATTTACATAATAAATTACTAACAATTAACTACAAAGAGTCTCAATGCATTCTTTAAACTACCTTGCTTTTAAAGCGATAACCTCACTAATAAAATATTAAACCAAACCAACAATACTATTCGCAACTCTAAATAATGCTCACTACTATTTCAGCAGTTTCAGTACTTGTAGCCAAAGTGCCATCAATCAAATTACAAACATTGGCATCTAGGAAATTAATATTAAGCATTTGTATTTTGCCTACAAAAAACAATATCATAGTCATTATTATTGAGATATTTCACAAAGTCATGCCAGACAAAAACATGACCATTGCAAATACACCAGCAATCATCCAAGTAGCGCCGCCACATATTAAGGTATTTAAGAAAGGGATTAATGATATCATAAATCAATTTATGTTCAAGATAACCCATAAATAGGTCTGCATATATGGGTGCAAAAGTGGCACCCATAGCAGTACCCTACATTTGTAAATACCAATCCTCCAGATACATAAAGGCATTATGTTCTAAAACCAATCTCAAAACTGACAACAAAAAGTCAATTTCTATCTCAGAACAATCATTGGACTCTTGTAACCAAAACCTTACTGCCTCAATACCAGCATCATGCGGTATACTCGTATATAAAGACTGCACATCCAATGTGCTCAAATATGCATTAGTTGGTGTTTGTACTTCATCAATAAGTACCAAAAACTGATTGGTGTCTTTAATATGGGCATGAACCAATGGCAACATAGGCTTTAATTTCATCTCTAAATATACCAAGCTAGATTCAGTAACTGAGCCAATACCAGAGACAATATGCCTACCTGGCGGATTATTCCTAGATTTGTGAATCTTTGGTAGTAAATAAAAGTAAGGCAGCTGGGGGTCATCCACACTAAACTGGTTAACCAAATATTCATCAATTAGGCCAGTGTTCTTTGCTTCCATCAAAAATCTGTCAATATACAACTTGAACATAGAAACAGGATTAAATGACATTTTACAGTAGGCTTGAATATCATTCAACTGTCTGGTAACTTCATTATTATATTCTACTTTATCCCAAATAACAGTAGCACCCTCCTTATCAGCTTTAGTAATAACAACATTTTCATTATTTTGTAAATCAGACAATGCTTCACGCTGTCTGGAATTCAGGTTGCTACCATAATTTTAAAAAATGGAATACTGACTTACATACAGCTCACAAAGTACCCTCTGTTCGAATATTCTCACTGTTGGATGATAGGGAGGTTGAAATGTAGATTTATTAAACCTAAAGCTAGCATTATTTGCTTCATTACCATCATGTTTAGTATGATAAAAAAAAATTTAATTCAAGGCACGACAAAAATATTTAACATCAGAGGCTACAACATGATGAGACACAAAAAAGGTATGAACCCCAGTCCTTTGTTTAGGTCCACCATCTGATCGTTAGAAAAACTCACGGATGTTAAATTCACCACCAAATTATTTTCACATTCAGCTTCAATGTCCACATTTAGTCCAACACTCATTGCTTACCCTTCATCATCATGGGCTATTTGCCCAACATCTGCCTGAATATTTGTTACATGTCTTTTCCTTTTATGTTTCCTTCCACCTCTTCTAAAGGGCCCTTTGCCCATTTATTGCATGGTAAAGAACATTCTATGGCTTCATTCTCAGTGTCAGTACAATATGATGAAAATTCAGAAGCACTGGAAGCTGACTCATTTCTTTCTGCTATCTTTTTTAGGATTGATCACGCCCTTTTGTATTTGGTCTTATCTGGTTTATTACTGTCCATAAATCTCACGGAACACTTTTTGTTTCCACATAAATGCTGTATTGTTTTGGTAGTCATTGAACTTCTTGAGCTTACGTGCCTTTAGCTCTGTTTCAGATTCTTTCATCTGACTTAAATAAACATTTTGCCTGCTTTCAAAGCTGTTATTAGTATTGAATTGTCGGACAACCTGAAACGACTGTTGTAATTAATCTGTTAACTCAGTTAGTTGTTTATCATATAGTTCAATTAGGCATTCCAGAAAAAACTTAGAAGCTGCTTTCTGAATATTACTCCATTTATTAATGAAACCTTCATTTTGTGTCCCAATTCCTAGTTCCACATACACTCTTAAGACTCTAGGGGCAATATCAGCTTGCACATAATGTCTAAGTAATTTAGTATGCCAAATGTTAGTTCTAACCTTTTTTGAACACTCTGTTAATGTTTTAAAACCACGCTCCATATTCACAGTATTTTCATCATGATAAAGAACAGTATCAGCTCTAGCAACAGCAAACATAGATACATCATACCTATCCCCTACAATGTCTTGCAAAAACTCTTGCAAATGATTGCCCTCACGCATAATATCACTGTTAAATATAGAAACAACCAAAAAAGGAATAATAAAAACAGTTCACAGTACCTGGTCAGCACTCACAAAATGCTTACTTCCAACAGTTATGGTGCACGCCCCAGAAAACAGTGCAAATGGATACACTCCACATGTAATCCAGCACTATAAACTCAATGCCATAGAAAAAACTTGATTCAGCATAAATCCACAATGTACTACAATAATCCACAATAATCCATCGCCGTTTTATTCTAAAATATAATATATCCACAAAAATGTTCAACCAGTGACAAAAGACAGAAGAAAGCAGTGCAGGAAACACAGATGGGTTTCGCCCTCTGGCTTCTTCAGTGTGTAATTGCAAGTAAGTTATTTATATTAATATATATATATATATATATATATATATATATATATATATATATATATATACATACATTTTTCTTTTTCAGTTAAATGACTTTTGTTATGTGTATTTTCTTGACTCTATCAGGCTCTGCACTAGCTTTCTTTATATAAGAACAGTGATTAGCTTACTTGCAATTACACACTGAACACACCAGAGGGCGAAACCAGTCTGTGTTTACTGTTCCCAGCTGGTGATTGCTGAGTAAGAGGCCTGGTTCAGACAGCAGCACTGCAACTGTAATATAGTTTGAACACTTTCACCAATGACACAAATTACCAAAACAGTAGCCGATCCGGCGACTATACTTCAGCAAATGTGCAGTTTTGTTGAAGTGCACTTTCGCTGAAGTGGGGATCTACTTTTCTTTTTTGAACAAGTGTAATTTTGATGAAGAAAAGTAGATCCTATATATATATATATATATATATATATATATATATAGATATATATATATATATATATATATATATATATATATATATATATATATATATATATATAGATATAGATATAGATATACACGCAAACACATGCAGACACATTCAAATACACATACTTCATCTTCATCATCAATCCCCTTATCCTATTTTTTCCTTGGGGTTAGTGTGTTGCATCGACTATTGTTATCTCTCTTCAATGCCGCTTTCCTACCTTCTTCGACAGTCATATCTGTCACGTGCAGTTTGTCACTTTACTACACACCCTTGTTTCTTTTTGCCTTCTTCCTGTCTGTTCTACCTCTTCATCACCCGATTGCCTTCTGCTTTCACGTATATGTGCCTGAACCACTGTAATCTGTTGTCTTTGACCTCTGAAATTGGGACTACTTGGACTTTTGCTCTGATGTCCTCATTTCTTCTTCTTTTTCTTCTTCTGTCTCAAAGTGTGCATCCTACTAGCTATCTCATACACTTCATCTCTAGCTTCCTCAACTGCCTTTACTGCCCAGATTTCTATACCATACAGTAGTACTTGTTGTACCATTGTTTTCTGCACCTAACATTTCAGCTTTTTGGCATTCTTCTGTCACACACTACCCGTGATACTTTGTGCCATTTAGGTGCAACCCCTCTGATTTTAGCTTTGACATCTGCATTCAGACTTCCCTTCTCCTCATCCATCACTCCTAAATACATGAAGCTGTTAATCTGTTCCACTATTTTCCCTTCTAGCTCAATTCTCTGCTTTTTTGATTTCATCCATTTGGTGCCATGACAACTGTGTATCTTCAGTTTTGCTTTCCATTCCCGTATCATTTGCTAAAGTTCTTGATCAGAATCTGCTTGTAATGCCACTTTATTTGCATACAGCAGGTTTGTTGATCTGTTCCCTCCATCCTGTTTGATAATGTAGTTCTCAAAACACCAGTATGAACAGCAGTAGGCTCAGAGGTGAATCCTGATGCACACCCACTCTCACTGAGAACCTCTCAGTGAGTCTGAACACTGTTTATACATGTGTCTTTGTGTCTTTGCACATAGCTGCAATAATTCTACCAATGTTTCTGGGACTTCATATCACTGTTGGACTGTCTGTTGCAGCTTTCTTGGGACCTTGTTATATGCTTTCTCCAAGTCTAGGATGCCCAGTTGAATTTGTTCCCCATCTTGAGCTTCTTCTCAACAATCTGCCTCACTGCAAACATAGGACCTGTTGTGCTACACCCTTATTTGAATCTGAACTGCTCATCTCCCATCTTACTTTCTACTATGCTGTGTATTCATTTATCAATCATCCTCTCCAGAACTTTCATGGAGAGTGACAGATGTTTGATACTGCTGTACTGCCCACAGTCATGGATGAGCACTTTGTTCTTGAACACTAGCACTAGCATGCTTATTTTACAGTCATCTAGGCTATACTCTTCTCTCCATACTGCTATGAGTACCATCAGGAGCTATTTCTCCCCTAATTCAACCAACATTTTGATCATATCCCTGACTTCAATTTCCTTAGAGCTGTTCTTACTTCTTCTAGGGTGAGCTCCTCTTCTTTTCTCATCTTAGACTGTGTCTGGGTAGTACAGTGTCTATGGGGGTTATCTTCATCTTAGACTGTGTCTGGGTAGTACAGCGTCTATGGGGGTTATCTTCATCTTAGACTGTGTCTGGGTAGTACAGCGTCTATGGGGGTTATCTTTATCTTAGACTGTGTCTGGGTAGTACAGCGTCTATGGGGGTTATCTTCATCTTAGACTGTGTCTGGGTAGTACAGCGTCTATGGGGGTTATCTTCATTCAGCAGCTGCTGTTAGTACTCCTTTCATCTACCTTTATATCCTATGGAGTGGTGATCAGGTTGTTGCTGTATCCCTTGTAAAGGGTGTCTGTTGATACCTTTTTTATCTTTCTGTCTTTGTGATGCAACCTGATAGAGCTTGCTTTTGCCATTTGCTGGTCACTCTCCAGAAGACAGTGTCACTGATGTCTTGCCCTTTGCTATTACAACAGTTCTCTTAGCCTGTTTGTCAGACAATTAGAATTCCTTCTTAACCTGGTCGTTTTTTTCATACACTCCTTTCTTTTGATGACTTCCATAGCTTCCGAATTCCACCACCAGCTTTCCTTATGTATCTGATTTCCATACATGTCTTGGTCACATATCTGTTGTATAATCCTCACACATGCTGTTTTGAGGCACTGCCTTTCTTTTTCCACTCCACTTATTAACTTGTTTCCTTTTCTTCTTGGGGTGCTAGAGCCATCAGCAATTCATTGAGCTGTTGTGCTTTCTCTCCAGTTAATTTCCAGGTCTTCAGCCTACTCTCTATTGACATTAGAGCCTTCTCTGACCACTGCATTCAGCTGACTGTAGCAACCAGTGGTTTATGTTGTGGGTCAACTGTTTCATTGAAGATGACTTTGCAATCACAGAGTGTACTCCAATGCCCTTTTCTAACTAGGAGATAGTCTACCTGAATTGCATACTGGCCACTCTTCTGTGTGATTTTGTGACTATCTCTTTTGCTGAGCAATATATTGGCCACCATCAAGCCATTTCTCAGACCAAATGACGTCTCACCCATGTTGACTCAGGCAGTCCTTATATCCAGTTCTCTCTCTCCCGGGTCTATATTAGAACACCAAACTTTCAAAATTTCGAGTGTTCTAATATCGAACCCTATTAATTGAAAATTTAAAACATCGAACATACAAAAGAGTGAATTTTTTCCTAGGGAAAAAATTTGCTGTTCAAAACACATACACACAACACAAGCACACCAAACAAACAGCAATCCACACACATACACCTAAACTCTTACACCTTACTCTACACTAAACTATACATACACCACTAACGATTCACTTAACTTAACCCAAACCCTAACCCTAAGGTCCGTCACTATCGCATAGTCACCTCACCCGCACCCTAACCCTAACTGACCTACCACACCCTAACCCTCACGTCCACACAATTGCACACTTACCTGACCCGCACCCTAACCCTAACTCACCTAACCCACCCTAACCCTCATGTCCACACAATCGCACACTTACCAGAACCTGACCTGTAACTTTCCACCACAGAGCTGAAAATACCAAAGCAACAGAAAGAGACAACCGAATTCTTTCCCTAGAAAAAAAATTTGTTTATCTGTTTCTTCGATATTTTCAGCATTTGCTGAAAACAGGTCAATATTAGAACACTTGAAATTTTGAAAGTTCAGTGTTCTAATATAGACCCTCTCTCCCAATACATGGATTTAGGTCACCTATTATCAACCTCAAACTGGTGCTATACTGCTTTATCTGGTATTATTTATTTTTATTTTATTTATCATTTGTTGACCGGGAAAGCCCGACTAGGTTCCACAGAGCCTGTTTTCAGCGGAGGCCCGGGGAGAAATGCTCCAGATAGTAGGTTCTGCAACTACTGCCTGAATACACTCTTCATTTCTATCATAACTCTACTGTGAGGCATAGGCTGATTATGAATATGCTCAAACCTTAGACTGGTGTCTGACTGCCATAAGTCTGTCACTAATGCTAATAATATTCCTTATTATCTTCTGAAGTCCCTCCCCTTGAGTAGTAGGCTATGGATCTCAAGCCATATTGCTCTTCCTGGTATAACCAGCCTCCGCTTTACCATTCATTTCCAAGCTGTGACCTGCCTATATATTGAATGTAGCAATCCTAGTTTGGCAGGTGATTGGTTTTACATCCATATACAGAGGTATCCCAGGTATGCCATCATTAGCATGGGTCCAGGTCCTCAACTCATATTAATCATCATGACCAAATCTCTTAAAGGCAATTTTTACCTCACCTAGTGGCCCTGACATGGCATGCAGTCTGTGATCTATGTCCTCCTATTTAGTGGACAATGCACACCACAGTTGATGCTGAAAAACTCTTCCCCCAATAAAGACCATTTAGCATCTTTGCTGCTGCCTCTAACAAGTCCATTCATAAGTGGGCTTGAGTTGGATACACTAACCATGTTTTTGAAGATGTGAGGAATCCCACAGAGGCACAGGGAGAACATGTAAACTCTACACCGGCATTGTCAGTGGCCAAAGGTCTGGCTTCAATCTTGTACCTAGTGCATGGGAAGCAAAGATTTTAACCATTATGGCAACTGTGTTTGCACAGTTCAAGTACTCATAAATCTCCACATATTATATTATTTCATCTTATAAGAACAGGAACATTGACAGAAAAAAAATAGAATCAACTGAATCCACAAAGATTATGCAAGCAAGTCATACATGGCAATGTTTCAGCTACTCCTCCAAGTACTTCTGTGCTGTCCCCTTTGACTTCAGTCATACTTGCGCCTGTGTCCATCCACTACATTATCCTGTTCTATCTAGCAATATATCATCAGTCCTGTGATGACCCACCATTGGCCCAGTAATCAAGAGCCTCAGTCCTTACCACTGGCACCAGTGGGGACGTACACTGAGAGGATGACAAGTACATACACAGTAAAGTGCAATTTCCTTTAAGAGCACACAGACACCATAGTCAGTCCGGGGATTGTTTCTTCTTCTTTCTGAAGATCCCCAATAAGACTCCCCACTGGCACAGCTATAGAGTTGAGATCTCAGCTCAGTGGACAAGCCAAGACCTCCAGCATCCTCTCTGTCCAACCAGTGCTTTGTGTCCGTGTTGAAGAGCCTGGCATACACATTCTTTGAGGTTTGATTTACACACACACACACACACACACACACACACACACACACACACACACACACACACACACACACACACACACACCTGGAAAGGCTGGCAGAGGTTTACTAGCTATGCCCCCTTTTGGCCAGATTATAGGGTAGTTATCACTACTACCAGCAAACTCTTTATCAACTACTTTAAGGCCCTTAACAAAGGGTGTCCAATCTTATGGTGAAATGTTACTGTTAATACAAATGGCAGTTTGACCAAGAGCAAGGTTATTAGGCATGGCTTACCCAGTGTCACCAAATAAATATGCAAGTACTCTCAGAACTTAAATATCTCTAGACAGATCAGCCACAATGAAAGGTTTAAATATATTTAATAATATATAATAAAAGAACAAGAAAATACTCAGTACATAATTACAGTGACATCACAGTTCAAAATCACAGGAAATATCTAAAACAACATTGCAGGACAGTCTCAAATAAATAAAGAAAAACATCTAAATTAAGCTTTGCTATATGCCTGACTGACTGATATCTAAGAGAATTATACTGTTCCTTAGACTTACCTACTCATAACAAGGCAAGTGTGTGTGGTGAATGGGTCTTGATGTTGTCAGGTCCAAGACAGAATCCAGACTACTGAGTCTCTCTCAGAGAGTTCCTAAATTAATATCACAAATATTACTGTCGGGATAGCTTGCAGAATGACATAATTTCTTGTCATCTAACTCTATCCCAGGTAAAACTCCCACTGTTGAAAGCTAGCAGTACTTAGCATCCACCTGTGAAAATACATACACACAAGCTTTCCTCAGATCTGTGCAGCTGTTGGAAGTCATAAAACAATAAAACACTTCCACATCTCAAGCCTAGTAGTTATTTCTCCTTCAAGACAACACAAAGAGCTCCCTAGCATAGACATCCTGTCTCTTGCTGTCATAAAGTAATTTAATTTCAGCTATTTTTCTTAAGATAACCTTCTGTATTCCAGTCATAACAAGGCTGAATTTGCATATCCACAGCTAGTGGGGTTTGGCTTTATTGGCCTGAAATTGTCCATTAAAATGACATAACAAGTCATGGGCATTCAGAATCACCAATTAGCTGAAACACCTGATGTTCATAAGGGTCATTTGCATATATCCCATGTGCCTCTGATACAAGAGGTTTGGGAGGTCACTCAGTGGAAGTTCTAGCTTTGCTGGAGTTTTCATTTTGTTTTTACTGATTGTTTTTTCAGTGACCTTCTCATTTATTGTTTTAGTTTCCACTGTTGAAATATACTGTATACATCTAAACAGTTACAATAGCACAGGTACATTTCTGTTCTATTCCAGTAGGGCATGCTGTGGTTACATTTTAAACACTTTGCAAAAACCTTTGCAACACACTTCTGTACCAGCAGTTTGATATACACCTGGCATACAGTTGTAATACATTTGTAACACAAGTATCTTATATGAATCATGTTGATATTCACAAGTGACATGTAATTATTTATAAAATTCCAGGTAGCGGGGCTGGCAGTATCTCTTTTCGTGACAAGCCTCATCACTAGCTCAATGAAATAATAAGTTAACCCTGAATTCCACTTCTTCAACCTGTCATCTCTGTTCCCTTGTTGTCTCTCTTTAGTTCTTTTAAACCCACTTAAACTCGCAGCAATGTGACATAGTCATATAATATCACTTACTTGCACTTGAGTGTTCCATAAATGTGAAATTCACAAAGACTTTCTTTAGAACTCAATCACTAGAACCTTCTGACCATGTTGATACATTTCTGTTGCACAGAATTAACTATCCAGTTTCTGTTTCCCTGTAGAACTGTCTGAATATGACATAATATTGCAGATTTATAATTTACCAGTGCCCAAAAGAAAGTATTTTTAATTTGATATAGTTTATACCCAAGTATGACATTATGACCTTGTGCTCTGCAAAGCTTCACTCTCCTTTGAAGCTACTAACAATGGAGCATGCTCTAACATGACCCATCACCAAGTGGGTCCTCTCTCTCTCTCTCTCTCTCTCTCTCTGTCCAGAGACAAAAGCCATTCAGCTACAAAGGGAGCACTGGAACATTATCCTGATATTGACATTTTGTGGTAGTTATCCATTGAGTAAATTACCACGTGAGTATGTACATGGGTATTACGATGGAATTACACTCACTTCTGCAGTGACATACTTGTTTTTGTGCTTTGTTCATTTTAAAGAAGATCTCAGAATATCTCAGGTTCACTCCACTAGCTAGCCATTTTGCCTCTCTTCCATCTCACTGCATTGTCTAATTCAGTGTTTCTTTGAACCTTTAGGCGAATAGAAGTATACTGGTAGTGCAAGGCCCAATTGCTGAAAAAACAGCACTTGACTAAAATGCACATTCAGTAAAAGAGAAATGACTGTACATGAGGCTTTCACTAGGAGTGAGGTGTAGTGACAAATAGTTTATAAACTCTTGAGGTGCAAAGCTTCCTTTATATGGCTTGTGGGAAGAACACAGATTTTTTTTTCTAAACACATGCATTCTTGTTTCTGATAAGACATACATAGGCTTCAATTAAATCATTTTCAATCATTTGCAGCATTTAAGCATAATTACAACTTTCAAATCAAGTTTTCCTTTGTCCTGCTTAGAGCAAAACCATCTACCATTCATGTTTTCTTTGGAACTGCCACAAGTAAAGTGGAGTTAGATATCAGTGTGAGTTGAAAAGAGATCCTACAGCAAAATCGCTATGATATTATGATATGATGTGTTTTTCTTTTTGTTGTTTTGTTTTGTTGTTATTGTAAAATAAATGGAGCATAGAGAAGAGAAGAGTAGAAGGTAGTGTGAGACCAATGATGGATCTTCTTTGCTGTGGTGTTAGAAAAGGTTTGATTCTGTAAGGGATCCTATTTTTTTTTTATGATATAAAATCCTTACAACATACAATACCAAAGTATATAATTTTGATGCAAAAAGTGTATTGTTTTTTGCATTTTATTTTGATACTAAGCAAATTTCACTGAATTATTTTCTCAAAAGTGAAAATCCCTATCATATCATATCATTATAGACTGAACTCGCAATGCATCACTACCTGAATTAATGTAAAGGCTACTATATTTCCATGCTATAATCATCAGTTGTAGTTTCTTAATCACTAGAAAGCCAAACTGAAATTTATTTCTTGCAGATGTAACTTTTCATAATGTAATGTTAGATGAAAAATAATGCATTCCCTTTTTGTATTAAAGATGAAGTATACCACACATATTAATAAGATATGAAATATCTTTGAACTGCACTAAAATGGCTTCACATAAAGCTCTGCATATTGGCCTTAAGGCATTACTTTCAACACTGTCATGCTAATCAGACATACACCTGGCTAACAAGCACAGATACATGTAGCACTCCCTTCTTTCCCCAACATTTTTGGCATATTTGGCAATTGACAATGCATGTGTTTAAGGAAGTGAATCTGATCATATGTTGCAGGGCAGTAACTTGGAAGTATTGTAGCACAAACTTCAATGAGGTGCATGTCATATAGGAATTGTTCTGAGTTGCCATTGGTTTTATGAATGCTAACACTTGCATGGCCTGACTGACAAACTGCTGAAGACTTTCAGCTCATATTGTGTGCTGTCATAACAAAAAAGCTGTTTGTATGTACAGAACTAGCATTGGATGGAAACCAACCATCTCATCCACTTATTCCATCCAAATTATGGACAATGTTTTGGTGATGAATAAGGATACAGATGTGTTGTATGGCTATTGGGTACAGTGACATATAATACAATACTATCTGATATACCTCAGCACTGACAGGCATTCCAGAAAGTGGAATGAAGTGTCATCTCTAGCAGAACAACCTGTAGTGACACCATTTTGCAATAAATAAAGCTATTAAGTATGGTGTACAGGTAAAACCTTTTTATTTTTCATTTTTGCAAAGAATTCCAGAAGCATGTGTGGTTAGTGTGGGAAGAACTCAGTTATATGACGATAATAATGTACTGAAATACATAACAGTGAATGTAAAATCCTGAAATGTCAAAATATTGAAATTCTATAATGTTAAACTCAAAATACCTACTAACAGCACACATGTAGTGCATAGGTCACTGTGCCAATATACAGCAAGTCAAAAAACTATCATTTCCCTTTTAGTGAAACTCAGAAACAGGCACTAACATGGGAACTGCAGGGGGCCAAGTCCATCTCTCTACACACATAGGGGAGTAAGTATTTTGATGTCAACATATTAATGTTTCATCATTTTGCCATTTTAACATTATGAATTTCGGTATATTCCTTTTCTGTAAGTTAACATAAGTCCCTGATAATTACGTACTGAGAGTAGTGCAGAAGGGAAACATTTTATTTCTATAATAGTTTCCAGAACAATATAAGCCATGTGGAAGGGATCAGCTATACATATTGTAGAAATTTCTAGAAAAAAATGTGCCCCTGGAGATAGAGGATGGTTAGCTATTACATGCAGTAATGATGAGAAATGTTTTGCTTTTGTAAATATTTATAAATGGATACATTCCCATTAGGGAAAAGGGCTTTACTAAGTATGATATTCGGAAGGATCCCTAACTACTGGGTCTATTCCAACAGGAGGGGGGCAGCATTAATTATCTCACACTTTATCACTCTGAGGCTCTTAGTTCCAAATTTAGGTTTGATACTAAGTTCACGGGTCTATATTACATGATCAAATGGTCAAATATTCAAACACGTAATAGTCAACCCATAATAATTGAACCGCCACAATGTCAAATGGAAAACAAAAAAAGAAAAACCCAACCAAATAAACCATTTAAACACTCTACGCAGGGGGCCAAGCCCCCACTGCACCCCCCACGCTACTTAAATATGCCAACTCCGAGATCGCACTACAGTGCAGACAATGCAAGACTTCCATTTCTGCACTATACAGAGATCTCTATTGAACCATTTGACATTGTGGCAGTTCGATTATTGCAGGTCGACTATTACGTGTTCGACTATTTGACCATTCAATCATGTAATATAGACCCAAGTTCACAGTGATAACATTTTTTGAGTATAAAATATAACTCTTATTTAAAGATTTAAAACAAAACTGGTACCTTGGATAATTTGCATTCATAGGGCTCTAAATTGTAAATAATGAAATACATTTATGTACTCTACTTTAAGCATTCGTTACTGGGGTGAGCCAGCTGGAAAATTGGGTAGGGCAAAAGGAACATTGAGGTAAATTGGAAAAAAAAGTAGATACATGTTTGCCTGAAAATGACAGGCACCAGTTATGAGTGAGTTCAACATATAAATATGACTTTGTGTGCAGTCTTTACCATTAATGCACCTCTAGGATTGGATAATAAGTTCACAGGTAAGTTCATAGGTAAGAACTAGACAATCAGTCTGCAGACCATGTCAAGCCTAACTAAAAAATATATATATTCAAAATTTCTCTCCAACCTGAAAGAAGGCAAGACAAGATAGACCAGGGACAAAATCTGAGGCTGCCCATCCAGTTATCTAAGTTTACCTTGAAGGTGGCAAGGATTCTACTACATGTAGTGGAAGTTTGTTTCAGAGTTGAAGGATACATCAGGATATGAATATTTCATGTCAATGTGCATTATGTATCTGTTGATAAAAGTTTGGTTCCTTTTATAATTTGTCTAAATCTTTTGGGTTTCTAATACCATGGCAGGAATGGACTCCATTCTTAAGTCAAAGTAAGATTAAAGTTCATGAAATCAGCATTGTTGCATTCTTTGATGTCAGCCAAAAGTGCTCTTCACAGCACCCATAATATGCCCAGTAATGACTCCTTCTGCAATTTGTATGGAGTTACATGTATTGGTAGCATATCTAAATAGGATTGTAGACTCTTTGTTTAGAAAACCCATTGTTCCTACTACTATTGGAACTATCTGAGTATCTTTCTTCCAAACTGCTCTCGTTTCTGCATGCAAATCCTGATATTTTATGACTTTGTGTCTCTGTACGCAGGGCACTGTAATCACTGGGTGTGTCAATTTCAATGATCAATGCTACTTTTATCTTCTTTTCTTGGACCACTATATCCAGTTTTCTAGACTCTGTCTTTTGAACTATTGGTAATGGATGATACCATGTGATGTAGACTTCATCATTTCCTATGATGCTTTGTGGCTTATGTTTCTAGTGTTTTTCAGCCACTTCAGTACCATAATGTTTCCACAATCCCTAGTGTAATAGTCTCACCACATTATTATGCCTTTCAGTATACAGTCCTTCTGCCATTAGTATGTTGCAACCAGAAATGAGGTGTGCAACTGTTTCCAATTCAGTTTTACAAAACCTACATTTGTCTGTCTCTCCCACATGTTCAGTGGACTTTGTAAACCAACATGTACATAGCCCACTATCTTGGGATGACAATATTAACCTTTCATCTCCTGGTTTGAATTCATCTCCTTAACCATACCTGCATTCGTTCCTGATCAACATGAAGTTCTTCCAGAAGTTTTCTATACTTGCAACTATATTTATGCATTTTCAACATTTCTTGCCTTCTCATCTAGTTCTTCACCTTACATTCTTCCTTTTGTTTCTGGCACATTCAGTTGCTGCCTGTTTTTTATCCAGTTGTGGTTTGATTTCCATTCCTGCTTGATGCGGATATGCTTCTGCTAGCCTAAGCAGGGAAGTCATCTTAGATTTATTCTCCTCATGTTTCCAAACTTTCACTTCATTTGGATCTTGTGAGGTCAGCAGATATGTGTGGAGCCCCACAATTGCAGATCTGTACATGTAATCAGTTTCAAGGAGGCTTATCCCTCCTTCAGAACAAAGAATGTATAATCTTGGTATGCACTAATTTTTATAAATTATTTGGTGAACATGAAGAATCTTTCTTGTTTTACTATCTAATCTATCCAACACATTTTGGGGCCAGTCAACCACTCCAAAACTGTAAGTTAGGACAGGAAGAGAACATTGATTTACTGCTTGGATTTTGTTTCTAGATGTCAATGCTGTTTTCAGGATTAATTTAAGTTTTTTAAAGTACTCCTTACTAAGTTTTATTCACATTTGCTCGTGTTTTATTGTTTATCTTTCATCAATTCCCAAATATTCATACACTCTCTCTTGCTCAAGTTCTTTTATATCACATTCCTGGACCAAATTGATGTTTCCTTGGTGTTGCAGTTTTCCTGCTTTAAAGGTTGCTATTGCACATTTATCAAGACCAAATGACATTCTTATATCAATTGAAAAAGTTTTGACAACTTACAGTTGTAGTTTCGCTTCCTCATCTGATGAGCTATACAGTTTCACATCATCGACAAAGAGAAGATGAGAAGTCTTTACACTTTGTTGTTTTCTAGGAGCCAAATTATAGCCATGGCCTAAGCTGTTAAGTAGACAGCTTAATGAGTTATGGTCAAGGCAGAATAGCAACGGTGACAGAGAGTCACCCTGGAATATCCCCCTTTGAATATTTATCCCTGGAATAATAATTTGCCCTTTATCATGGCTTATTTGCAAAGTGGTCTGCCACTGTTTCATGGTCACTTTAATGTAGTTGATCAGTGTAGGGTGTATGTTATACATTTTTAAGCAGTCTTTTATCCATGAATGTGGGATACTATCAAATGCTTTTTTGTAGCCAATCCATGCCGTACTAAAATTCTTCGCCTTTTTACAGCTCTGCACTATGACTTTATTTAACAGCAAATGATCCTTTATTCCATATGACTTTCTTTTATTGCCCTTTTGTTCTATTGCCATAACTGACTTTTCTTCTAAATGTCTATAGACTCTGTCGGCATCAATTCCAGTGAATAGTTTATACATCGTCGGAAGCTATTATTGGACTATAATTTTTAGGATAGCTTGCAGGGTGCACATATAAATAGTTTTTAAACATGCCTAAATCTTCATGCAAAGATAATACTTTTAACTAGAAGTTAGGTACTACATCTGGGCCTGGGGTTTTCCACTTAGAGGCTTTTCTTAACATTGTTTCAATCTTTCTGGGTGTTACTTCATCCCATTTCATATCCTGCACCTTTAAACTTCTTATTCTTTTTTTACTTCTTCTAGCCATTTATCATCTGTGTTATGTTCCACAGGATCTTCATAGATACTTCTTCAAAATTTGTCTAGTTCTTCTTTTTTTGGTAGTCTTTCAATTCCTTTTACCTTGTTTCCCAATTCTCTATAAAATTGGAGAATACAAGAAAAAGAAAAATAATCTGGTTCCACACTGCAGTGAAAATCAATATGTCCTTTATTGTAGTAGGTAAGCGCTTTCTCGGAATAACATCCGCTTCATCAGACCAACAAAGATAGAATAGCAGTTACATTTTTAAACACTAAAACATCCAATCAAAAATCAGATAAAATGTGCATCATAGCTAAAAGCCATGTGATAAAATACATCTGTAGAATATATAGATTGTTAAAAAATTGAATAAAACAGACTAAATGAACAATATGTACTTAAAACTGGTAAAAAATACAATAGTAAAAAATAATAAAAGAGGGACTATTAAAACATATATGATAAAATATTAAAAGAGAGATCAATGCTTTAATGGCCGTGCTTTAAGGAAAGGTTTCAGGGAAATTCTGTTGTTTAAACCAGGAAGTTTATCAGCTTGAAAGGGTAAAATCCATTTCTGTTCAGTAGATTATGTTCTATTATTTATGTCACCTCCTCTCTTGGTACTATGCAGAATCTCTAGTACCATAAAGCTAAATTTATGTTCTTTACCCTCTTTAGCTACATGTAGTGATAGTGCGCTGGTTTCTTTAACATTCCTGATATCCCTAAGGTGTTCAAGTATTCTATCCTTAAACACCCTGTTTTTTTCCCTATTTCCAGAATAAAACAGAACATTTTCAATCTACTAAAATAACCAGGTGGGCATGACTGGCAGTGTGTAATCAACCAATCCACTTCTGACCAAGCAAACAAGTAATTACAAAGAATCCAAAATAAACAATGATACTAAAAAAAAGTCCATACAATATTATTAATCTTAATCTTGCTTACAATCTAGCTGTCCATTTCTAGTGCTTTAAAATTTTTTGCTGATAGATTCCAACTTCAACAATGAGGACATGACGTGGGGGATGCAATGCTCTCCCATGTTGTTGAGTACTAGGTCAAGCATGTCTGGCCCTCTGGCTGGAGAGTGGACTGTCTGGTCCAGGGTGTTTCTGTTGATTAAGTCCATTAAGCACTAAGCCTTTGAGTTAGATCCGGTGTACAGTATAGAGGTAGTTAAAGTCCCCCATGAACAGGGTATTAGGTCAGATGGTGGGTAGCTCTAGTACGTCTATGGGTCATAGAGGGTGACCTGTAGTTAGGCAGTACATGGTAGGGATCCTTGCTATGGAGATTTGGACATGGATGAACTCCATTGCATTATCCTGTTTAACCAACCTAGAGTTTTGGAGATTCATAGATTGTTACTAGGCTAACAACCCAGGAGGCCTTTCTAAGCATAGCCAAGTTTTCAGGAAAGAATAATGATATCTTGTATACAAACAGAACATTGAACGCCAGGCATTTATAAGCTATCTCTGTCCATAAGGGACATGGGTACCAGGCCCAGTGCAAATTTTCTTTTCCCTTTCCACTGGTCTAGGTTGCACTTAAACTGGGTGATAGATGAACTTAGCTTCACATGGATGAGAAGCCTTTTCTATAGGAGGGTGCATTTGCTGCTAAAATAGATTGAGACACCTCTAGCCTTAGCCCCTGTCTGTGGTGCTATTGGTCTAAATGTTTGGAGCACACTCTAGCTTTCCACTGCTGGAGTACTTTATGCAGCTTTAAGCCAAGTGTCTATAACAGCACAGATGTTCACATTTACAAGAGTGAGGAGAGCTTGTAGGGCATGGAGTTTCTTTTTTAGGCTCCTAGCATTGAGCAGTAACACCTTAATATTGCTTTGAATTTTTATTTATTTTTTTTTGCTATGTTGGTAGCTTTATCATTTTGACATTGCCTGACAAAGACTTTAAGGGAATAAATAAAGTTCATAGGTTCATAGGTTCATAGGTTTATACTAGGCTATCTGCCCTAAGGCATTTATAAGCCTAGCCCAAAGTTTTTTATATGAAAAAATACTGTACCCATTAGTTTGTTGTGCCTCTGTCCAGCAGTGACACAGAGATGATTCCCGGGGTAAACCTACGATCTCCCATCCACAGGTCAAGATTTCTCTTGAACAGAGCCAGCGAGGTGCTCTGCCTCACATGGACCGGGATTTTATTCCACAGCATAGGAGTCTCTGAGTGATAATATTTATATCCGTGCTAAGGTTTAAGTCGCTTGCTCTAGTGGTTTTGGTGGATTTGGATTTTTGAGGTGGAGCATGTCCATTAATTCGGGTTGGACATGGCCTTGTATGTCAGGCACATGTCACCTCTGAGCAGTCGACTGAATAGAGCTGGACTTTCTTCAATCTGGCAGCATATGACAGATTTTGGAGTCCCTTTATCCTTTTGGTGAGGAACTTTTGGGGTCTCTCCAATTGCTGCAGATGTCGGACACATCCCGAATGGGGCATTGTACTCGATCATTGGTCTGATAAGTGAAGAGTACAGAACAATGACCTCACTAGATCTGGATGTGAATCCCTTCATGATCAGGTGGGCAATGTAGAAGGTCTTTCTAACCACTTTATGTCAAAGAAAGGCCACTGTCAACCTGGGTCCCCAGGTCCCTGATAACCTCTTCTGTGCTTAGTGGATTGCCACCTATATGGTAGCTTGGGGTTACCTTGTTTTTCGGTATGACTATACATTTTTGGTGTTTAACTTCAGGCCATGGCTCTGGCACCAGCTATCTGTTTCCTTGAGTCCCTTCTGAAGGATATCCGTGTATGCACTTTCCACTATGGAGTTTGCAGTCGCCTGCAAACTTTGTCAGCCAAAGTCCTCCCATGTTGGCCTGTACTTTTGACAAGTAGATGCCGAACAATAGGGGCCAAGGACACACCACTTGTGACCGGCTTGGAGTCTGACATAGCGCCAGCAACTCTAACCCTGTGGGTTCTGTCCAGTTTGCAACCCATCTTGTGACATATGGGTTTACATTTAAGCTGGTAAGTTTTTCTACAATACCTGAGTGGGGTATTGTGTCGAAAGCCTTTGCAAGGTCAAGGTAGGCTGTATGGACTGCCTTTGTGGTTTTAGCTAATATCTGAAAGCCCAGGGAGAGACAGGTACAGACCATCCTTGGCAAAACAAAGTGGTCTGTTAACCAGTTCCTTCCATGCTGAGAGATATTAGATTCCCCTGGAAAGAACCAGAAACTATGCCAATTATTAAAATCAGTCATTCTTTGTACATACTGTGGTATCACTCTTGGTGAAAGCAAAATGCCACTCAGTGCAAGGCACATACCTGTGTGTGATACATATTCACAACACTCCATAATGTCTGTTTTCATATAGTCCAGTGAGGTATGCCTCAGGTCAGTTGCACCCACATGAATTATGATAAAATTGTATTGGTAGCTATGGTGCAGTGACTTTGCAGGTTTTGAACCCAGGACCCTGTACACCATAGTCACAGCACTTAAACACTAAGCCATCTGAGCTGAAAAGATGTGGATACTTTCAGATTAGAACCATCAACACCATCACCCTTTCTAATTCCCCTAGTCCACTGAACCACACAAGCTGCCAGAGACACAAGCTGCAAAATCATGCATGCACTTGAGTGCATGCATGATACTGCAGATCCTAGCTCCAGATAGGCAACTAACTCTTTTCCTCATCTATCCTAGTGAGACGAGTACATGTGAGTCATACAACAGAATCCACATAACAACAGTACTAGGTAAAGTGTTTGCTTGTCTTATTGGCTTTGCTCTTGGGGAATCATTAGATTTAGACTTATGTGTATGTTAGGTGCTGCTTTTGGTGTGTGCTTTAGTGAATATTGCAAGTAGGTGTTGCAGTCTTATGGCTTATGAAGTCTTTGAATTTTGGAGAGGTTCCTTTTAAGTGCCTCTGCATAAGAAAGTCTATGTGTGTGTGGTGAGCGGTATGTGTTAATGATATAATGTGTGTTTTTGACAACACTGATTGCAAGTGAGATTTTTGCCTCCAAGGAAGTTATGTATGTACATCTCTCTTTCAAGATTAAAAGGCTGTCTGAGTACATGAGACAACTGCTACATTGTCTCAGGATTCCCATATCTACCTAGCTGGCCACAGATACATTAAGAAATTGCAAATTTGTGTTGTTGGGACATGTATTAGGGTTGGGATATTATGTTTTAGGGTTTTGATTTTACAGGGGTCACTGAGTGGTGTCTAAGGTGAAGGCTAGATGTTAGTGCCATGATCTTAGTGCTGTATGACACTACCTAGCTGCCCTAAGCTTATCTCCATATAAAGCCTTTCTGTGTTATGGGTTAAAGTCCTAACTACTAGTTTTATGAGTTTGCTACTACAGGGTACTCATAACTACCACTGAGGGGTGAACAGCTCTGTGAAAATACACCTAAGTTATAGCAGACAGAAAAAGCTGAAAACTAACTGCAGTGTCCTCTGGCCAATAAATGACTACAAACTAAGATTTCTGGATTGCTCCCTCCCAATCACAGAGTCCAGGTGAACCCCTTTTCCACAAGATGGATGATCCTAGAACTTCTTAATGTAAAAGCACAGCAAAAGTAGCCCTCAAGTGCAGATTAACACCCAAGTCCCTAAAAAGTCATCTGGTTGATGAAAAACTCTCACTTTAAGCCTTTCTGTGTGTTTTCCAGCTCAGACTGACCATGCTACTTTAATACTACCACTAAAATAGCAGTCCCAGTGTTCTTCATGTAAAAACACACTTTAGTTAGCCTCAACTGAAAAGATACAGAAACAAGTCTAACAACTAGCTATAAGTGACTGCAAGGTGATTCAAAGGCAGACAAGCCAGCAATGAGGAATACATACGCACTTTAAGGCAATTTCAAAGTACATAAACAGTCTAGAGGAGGGTCTTTCCAGTTTCTTCTGTCAATAGCCAGTACGATAAGCAGAGGGGATAAGACTGGAAGGAGCTTCTTTGGCTAGGCATAGAGTAGGAGCAGTCAGATCGAAAGCCTCTTAGTGTAAAACCAAAACAGTGATAGGAAGGGTGGGAGGGAGCCAAACTCAGGAAAACACTTAGGTTCAGCATAGAAACCAAAAAGCAATGCAGACTATAAAAATACCTTTACATTAATCAATAGCTTTAACTTCAGATAAAGAACAAAAAACACACAAAACTGCTTTAAATGGTAAGATAAGTGCAGTTGTAAACGTACTTCTCTGAATGCAAAATATAGTCCAAATGCTTTTGTTATCAGCTTGCAGATTTCTGAACACTGAGATGGTGGACTGCTCATATTCTGTAAAATACTGGGAAACTGGGTTGATTAGCTACAGCAAACTTGGGAAAACACCTAGGCCCTGCAGAGAAACCAAAAAGTAATGCAGACTTTAAAAATGCCTTAAATAAATAGCTTTAACTTCAGATAAAGAGCAAAAACACACAAAATTAATTTAAATGGTAAGATAAGTGCAACTATAAATGTTCTTAAAATGTTCAGTTGTTTGGGATTTGGGAACTTATGTGGACAGTGACCTAACTTTGGACCAACCTGTGCCCATTGTTGTAAGACAGTCCTTCTATGTTGCACAGGTTGTAAACAAAGGGATTGGGTCTAGATCTAGGGACGTCATTGTTCTTCTTTACTCAGCCCTCATTAGGCCAATCCGTTGAACATAATGCCCTCTTTGGTATGTATCTCTCCAGACAAATGCAACAACTGGAATAGCTACAGAGATACCTTACTAAAAGGATACAAGGCCTAAATAACATGTCCTACATAGGTTGACTCAAAACCCTGTCACTATACACTGTATCCTACAGAGTGCTAACAGGTGACCTGTGTCTGGCATACAAGGCATCCTCTGTCCCATTACTGATAGATTTACTGCAGATCACCAAGTCAAATGGCATCAAAAATACTTGGTCTAGGTTTCTATACCTGCTCTTCAACATCATCAAAATAGTTTGGATGGACAGTTATATCATGCAGAGGACACTGCTGCTTTGGAACAGACTCTCCATCAACATAAAACAAAGTCCATTCCTGTGCATATTCAAGCACATTTAGATCTATGGATGGGAAACAAAAAATTAACCACAGGACAGCCCACTGTATTACTAATGAACAGAGGCAGCTCCTAAATGTTTTCTCCCATGCATGGGTTACCTCAAATTATTTATGGTTTGATTCCAGTTATTCTCATCAGAAGTTATATATAAAACTATCGACCATGGGATGGGTAAGGCCAATCTGTAATCAAATAGAATATGTTATTTTGAGCATAAAAATGGAAATATGCTAGTCTTAAAATGGCCCACAGGGGCAATTAACCTAAAACTTACCTATGAATCACACTGGGGGGTTCCTAGCTGAAAGTATAAAGCTGTTAAGAAAAAAATCAACATCTCCCTGCCAAGAGGTTCTTGTTAGTCCAGCACTAGGGTTCCAGTCTTAAATGAGAATTAATATTATGCATTAACTTCTAGGTATAATCCAAACTTTTCACACAATTTTAATGCCTACTATTGTTTTTCTATTTAGGAATATACCTGTACTGGTTAAGTACCCATCTCTAGGGACTGTGCAGAAATGTATTTATAAATGGACCTGAGGGGTGAAGGGAGAAAAATCTCCTCAATTATGAGTTACCTCCCCCTGGTATATGATGACATGGGGCTCAAGCAGTCAGAGAGAGAGAAAGATATGCTCTTGTATATAAATAAAATCAACTATTGCAAATTAACAATAAGCAGGCCTATGAAAAGGATAGAGGCTTTATGTGAGTATAGGGGAAAGTATTGCCATAGCCTACATCAGGCTCACTTACTACATCTACAGGATTTACACCATAAAGAAAGCATGGTAATGGGTGACTCAAATGGGGTAGAAGCCCATCTGATTACATATGGCCCCACCCCTTAGTTATAAAATGCATAATGAGAAAAGGCAAGGATTTCTGTGAGAATCAAGGCTTGATGTTTTGGAAACAAATATGTCCAGAGTATGTGGAAGCTTGCTTTCTTGATTTTCTGTCCTAAGGGGGGTATTTGGATTGAGAGGCTAAGATTGGTTAACATATTTGCAAATAAAAAAAATGGGGTGAAACTAATTGTTCAGGTAGAAAGTAAGGGCGGAAGCATACTCTGGGAAAAGTGGAGTAAAATAAAGGATGGTACAATAGGGACAACATACAGAGACCTGTGGAAAAGACAGTCAAAGGCAGCTAGAAAACTCATAGAGTATAGATGGAGGTTCTAGGAAGGTGTACTTTTATCAGGAATTGAATGGGATGTCGTCTGTGGAGGCCCTACATATTTGAAGAGCAGGCCTAGATTCAGGAATCAGCAGCTTAAAATGCTATTTAAGTGGTACTTTACCTCAGTATGCTAAGCTAGGATTGTGATGGCAGGGGACATCATTTGCTGGAGATGTCATCATTCAGATGCAGACAATTTGCATATATTTTGGTGGCACCCCAACATCCAGATTTGTTGGAGTTGAGTGGAGGAGTTGGTCCATAATGCATATGGACCACCCTTAGAGGAAGGCTGGAAGTTTTGGGGTATTGGGGGTCCTGTCACGTCTAGGAAATTGAAGTTGGAAAGTTGGAAAATTGGAAAGTGGGATAGGTTTTACCTAGTGTGGTGAAGTTTGTTCTGTACAAAGCATTGGAAATCTGTTTTCTTTATCAGTTTAGTAGAATTTGATCAGTTCATGAGATTTCATTCGAGTATGATTTTATGTTTATAAAGATTTATTCTACCCATCCCTGTTTCCCTGTGAAGTGGAATGGTACTTGCAATGGTTTTCCAATATTATTGTGTCCAACTATGTTTGACAGTGTCTGACAGTTAAACATTGGGATCTCTCCCAATATAACGCTAATATGTATTAAGGAGAATTTAATCATCTTGTGGTGATGTCAATCATTAGATGTTGGTTGAACATTTACAAAACATATACAGTTGTTACATTTGTTTTTATATTGGTAATTTGGTTGCCTTTTCATTCATTGCTATTTGCTTTCCTGCTTCTGTTGATTGATATTGTTCATTTTCAGTACTTCTATGTTTAAATCAATAAAATTCAGTTTAAAAGAATATCATCCTTTCATTTATATGATTGTAACAGTGCCTCAGCAAGGGACCTTTCTCTGCATTTTGTGTGTGTTTGAATTTTTGCTTACAAAATTGTCACTTATAAGTAGCAATAAATGAATGCAAACCACATTTCTGCAAACAAGAACACGTTAGAAAGTCCACTTGTTTGAGTGAGCAAATGCTAATTCCTCAGATTTTGCTTTCAGCCATGTATTAACCAAATAGGTTGTTGTTTGTCTTTTTGGCTTTTCCTGGTTAGGGTTCGCCACAGCAGAACTCCGGTCTGCTAATGATTGGCAGTTGATTTTTATGGTGCCGAGTTGCCAGCCCGACACCCAACCTTTAGCAAGCCCATTCAAGCATTTCTGTCGGAGGCCACTCGACTGTGGGGATGACATGCAGGCTCCACAAAGAAGGCAGTCTAGCCAAGAATCGAACAGGAGAACCTCTTGTCGTGAGGCAACAACACTACCGCTGTACCACCATGGCTTTACATGTATTAACCAAATAGGTAAATCTTAGATTCTTGAAGTTCTAAAGTTAGAAATTGTTATCATGATAACTTATTACAACTGTAAGAGTGAGAAATGCTTCATATGGTGTGATTTCTCTCATATTTCTTCTTTTTCTTTTTCTTCCATTGTTAGATTGAAAAATCACTTCATAGGTTCATAGGTTCATACTAGGCTATCTGCCCTAGGGCATTTATAAGCCTAGCCAGAGTGTGTTTGGCTTTCGCCACCCATTTTAAATGAATTTTGCTATGCCCTTTTTCGAGGTTAGTATACTGTGCCTCTGTCTAACAGTGACACAGAAGTGATACCCGGGGTAAACCTACTATCTCCCATCCACTCATCAAGATTCCTCTTGATGAGAGTCAATGAGGGACTCTGCCTAACCTGGACTGTGATTTTATTCCAGAGTGAAGGGAGCCTCTGGGTTATGAATCTGTCCCTCCAGCATGTCCTATTTATTTCAGTGCTGAGGTTCAAGTCTCTCGAGCGTGTAGCTCGATGGGATTTGGATTTTCTGAGGTGCAGCATGTCCATTAATTCCAGGTTGGACATGGCTTTATACGTCAGGCACAGATCGCCTCTGAGCAGGTGGCATGCCACTGAGTAGAGCTGGAGTTTCTTTAACCGGGCAGCATATGGCATCTGTTGGAGCCATTTGATCCTCTTGGTGAGGTACTTTTGGGGTCTTTCCAGTTTCTGCAGGTGTCTGGTAAGGTACATCCCAAAAGGGGCATTCCACTCAATTATGGGCCTGATGAGGGATGAGTAAAGAGGCACGATGACCTCCCCTGATCTAGATGTGAATCCCTTCATGATTAGGTGGGCTATATAAAATGTTTTTCTAACCACTTTGGCCACATGGTTGTCAAATGAGAGATTGCTATCAACTTGGGTCCCCAGGTCCCTAATTACTTCTTCTGTACTTAATGGATTACCACCTATGTGGTAATTTGTGGGCACTTTGTTTTTGCCAAAGGGGATGACTATACACTTTTTGGCGTTTAGCTTGAGGCCATGGCTCTGGCACCAGTTGTCTGTTTCTATAAGGCCCTTTTGTAGGATGCTTGTGTCGGCTGGAGAGTCGATTATGGCACCCAGTTTGCAGTCATCTGCGATCTTGGTCAGCCACAGTCGTTCCTTGTTAGCCTGTACCTCTGAGAAATATATACCGAACAAGAGAGGTCCCAGGACTGAGCCTTGTGGGATGCCACTTGTAACTGGTTTGGAGTCTGACATGGCTCCAGCAATTCTAACCATATGGGTTCTGTCCTTGAGCCAGTTTGCAACCCATCTAGTGACATAGGGGTTTATATTTAAGCTGGTGAGCTTATCTATAATGCCCGAGTGGGGTATTGTATCGAAGGCTTTTGCAAGGTCCAGGTAGGCTGTGTGGACCACCTTCCCCTCGTCAATGGCCTTGGTGACTGTTTCAGAGAAAACAACCAGGTTTAAGAGGCAGGATCTTCCCTTAACAAAGCCGAACTGGGTAGGATCCAGTGTCTGTAGGTCCCCAATATCTTTATTTATGAGGTCCATGATGATCCTTTCCATAGCTTTGCAGACCAAGCTAGTCAAGCTTATGGGGCGATAGTTTCCAGGATCCATTGAGGCACCACCTTTGTGGAGAGGGACCACTGTTGCTGTACGCCACTCTTTGGGTACATATCCTGTAATAAGGCTGAGATTGAACAGTAGTTTTATGTTTGGGTTTAGTTCTTCTTGGAGTTCATGTAGGACGCAGCCCGGGACACCGTCTGGTCCCATTGATGCTGTGCTTTTTGCTTTGGAGAGGGCGGCTCTTACCTGAGCATCTGAGATGTCAGGGGGGCAGCACTCTGCTGGGATAGATATTTGCCCTTTTGGTGGGGAAGGGGGGAGAAGTTTGTGCTGAAACTGTCAGCTAGGATGTTGGCAATGTCTGTGGGTTTGGTGTATTTTTTGTCATTTTGGACTAATTCTGAGCATATCTGGGAATTCCCACCCAGGTTTCTAACATAACTAAAGAAAGCCTTGTGATTATCCTTAGTGTCCTGTGCAATTTTTCTCTCGAAGCTGGCCTTAGATGATTTTATGAGTGCCCGTAGTTTTTTGCTAATACTGATCAGAAATGCCTTCCCTTTTTGGGATTTTGCTCTATCATGTAGTAGCTTCCTCCTTCTATTGTATAGTTTGTTTATGGATGGGGTCCACCAGACAGGACACCTAACTTTGGAGGATTGGGTCTTGGTTTTATTTGGGATTGCATGATCCATGCATTCCTGAAGGTGTTCATAGAATGCGTTTATAAAGGATTTTGCGGTCTGGGCCGTATTTTCCACAGCCCTGGGGGCTTTGAAGGATTCCACCTCGGTTTGGAGGAGTGTGAAATTTGCTTTAGAGAAGTTTTTCACTGTGGTTTTCTGGGCAGGGGCTGGGGTCGGGATGTGAATATCTAGTGAGATTAATTTATGGTCTGATCTTACCAGTGAGGGATACACTTCTGGTCTGGAGCATAGAGTCCCCATGTTGGTGATGATCAGGTCCAGTATGTTTTCCCCTCTTGTGGGAGTGGCAACAAGTTGTTACATAGCATTTGAGTTTATAAATTCTAGGAACCTTTGGGCTAGGGTGTTGGAGCTACAGTAATGCTCCCAGTCTATGTTAGGGCAGTTGAAGTCACCCAATATAATGGTGTTTGGAGAAACCTTCATATTTTCCAGTGTTCTCAGGAAGGCCGAGTGGGGTTCATGGGTTTGGGAGGGTGGTCTGTAGCAGGCTATAAACTGGAAGGCAGTTTTACCCACTGTTAGTTGCACATGGATAGTCTCTGATGCTTTGTGCTGTGCCACCAACCTGGAGGTGTGGGTATCTTTGACGGATATTGATACTCCCCCTCCTTTTGTGGTTTGGTCCAAGTTTTGGGACCGAAAAACATGGTATGAGGTATAACCTGGTAGTGCTGGGGTGCTCTTGGGAGCCTTGAACCAGGTTTCTGTTATTGCACAGATATCAATGCTCTCTATGCTAAGGAGAGTTTCGAGTGTGCGCATCTTGAGGTTTAGACTTCTGGCGTTGAGTAGCATTACTCTTAGTTTCTTATCCCTTGTGATACCTATGGAGGTGGGTTTGTCTTTTGAGCCGTGCCTAAAAATGGTACTATGGGGGTGGCAAGAGCCTTTGCCAATATCCAAAAGCCCAGGGGTGACAGGTGCAAGCTGTTCCTAGCGAAGCATTGTGGCTTGTCGAGCATGTCATCCCAGGCAGACAGGCATTGGATCCCCTTTGAATGACACCAATACTTAAGCCAGTTGTTGAAATTGATCATCTTGTCTTCATATTGTGGCATTATTCTTGGTGAGGGTAAGATGCTACTCAAGGTCAGTGTCATACCGGCCTGGGCTACATGCTCAGAGAGCTCATCTATGTCTCTTTTCATGTAGTCCAGGGAGGTACATCTCAGGTCATTCACACCAGCATGGACAATGATTGAGTCATATTTGTACTTGCCTTGGAGTGACCTGAGTGCTTGTGTTATGTGGCGGATCCTAGCACCTGACAGGCAGCTCACCATGACCTTCTCCTTGTTCAGCCTGGTGAGCAGGACGTCAGTGTGCCTGACGATAGAGTCACCTATTACAAGTGTATCAGGTATGTTGTTTAGCCTTAAGGGCTGTGACTGTTTGGCACACTGGCTTTGTGAGCTATGTGTTGCACGTGTTTTGTTTTGGGGTAGCGGTTGCTTGGGTGTCTGCTTTGGAGGTCTCTGCTGCTTAGGCAGATTTTTATTTAGAGCCTCTGAGTATGTTTTTGTGTGTTTATGTGTTTGGTTTGCTGTCGTGGTAGGTCTATGTGAGACTAGAATTGTAGTGAGAGTGGTTTCCTTCTCCTCCTGACTGGTTACACCAGTACTGAGTTGAGAGAGCTTAGCCTCCAGTTTGGCTATATGGTTGCATCTCTCACATGTGTTGGAATTTGTTGGGAGGAGGAGAGGGTTGTCTGTGTACATGAGGCAGTTGTAACATTGCCTCAAGATTCCCAGATTCAGCAGCTGGACCAGAGAGGAGATTGACAACTGACCTTTGGACATGCTAGAATAATATTGGGAATTCCTTTATAATTGAAAAAAAGGGCCAATGGGGAACAAAGTACTCAAGGGGAGTTTGTGAGGGTGTAGTGCTTTTCATTTTTTAGTGCTGACTTATATAATTGCTTTAGTGAGCAAGTGCCAGGCTTTAGAGTGGGAATAAGGTGTTTATTATGAGAACTAGATCAGTTCTAAGGGAAAAAGTGAAGAGCAGACTTTGTGGAGCTGAGAATGGTTTAAACCCAGTTAAGCAGGGCTGCCCGATGCTGTGCTATGCGCAAAATCGCGCAAAGCCGCGCTAAAGCGGGTTTTATACAAAGGGACTTGAAAGAGCTAGAAATTGGCCCAAAACGACCAATAGACTACCAGATTCCTGTGCTGGGAACACTCCTACAGGGATAGATAGGCTGCTCCAAGCTCCTCACTGCCACTGGTGAACAAAGAAGCCTCCCTTTATCCAAGAAAGGAAATGGGCAACACAGAAACTTTCCAAAAGTCCAGAATACAGCAAAGCCTGTATTTGGACTACTCTAGGTCAGGAAAGACGAGAAACAAGGATAATTTTTTTTTTTTTTTTGCAACAAACAGCAGGAAAATGCAATAAATATGTAACACAGGCTAGCACACTTGAGTGTGTAGCCTCAATAGGTAAAAGCAACAAACAGGACAAACTTTAAAAGTGCAGGTGCAAAAACAACTTTAAACAGTTTAAAACAGTTCAAGAAGCAGAAATACTTGCAGTTTAGCTAGATCGGACAGTCGCCCAGGTAGTAGCAGGAAAAAAAACACTTTTATCAGGTTAGCAGTTGCTCTTTTAGCCTCTCTGCTACTGGCACCACTCTGCAGGACCACGAGGAGCTTGGCTGAGTAGTAACAAATGCACAAACTGCGCCAAAGCAGGTTTTATACAGGGGGGCTTGAAAGAGCTAGACTTTGTGGAGCTGAGAATGGTTTAAACCCAGTTAAGCAGGGTTGCCCGATGCTGTGCTATGCACAAAATCGCGCAAAGCCGCGCTAAAGCGGGTTTTATACAAAGGGACTTGAAAGAGCTAGAAATTGGCCCAAAACGACCAATAGACTACCAGATTCTTGTGCTGGGAACACTCCTACAGGGATAGATAGGCTGCTCCAAGCTCCTCACTGCCACTGGTGAACAAAGAAGCCTCCCTTTATCCAAGAAAGGAAATGGGCAACACAGAAACTTTCCAAAAGTCCAGAATACAGCAAAGCCTGTATTTGGACTACTCTAGGTCAGGAAACACGGGAAACAAGGATAATTTTTTTTTTTGCAACAAACAGCAGGAAAATGCAATAAATATGTAACACAGGCTAGCACACTTGAGTGTGTAGCCTCAATAGGTAAAAGCAACAAACAGGACAAACTTTAAAAGTGCAGGTGCAAAAACAACTTTAAACAGTTTAAAACAGTTCAAGAAGCAGAAATACTTGCAGTTTAGCTAGATCGGACAGTCGCCCAGGTAGTAGCAGGAAAAAAAACACTTTTATCAGGTTAGCAGTTGCTCTTTTAGCCTCTCTGCTACTGGCACCACTCTGCAGGACCACGAGGAGCTTGGCTGAGTAGTAACAAATGCACAAACTGCGCCAAAGCAGGTTTTATACAGGGGGGCTTGAAAGAGCTAGAAATTGGCCCAAAACGGCCAATAGACTACAAGATTCTTGTGCTGGGAACACTCCTCCAGGGAAAGATAGGCTGCTCTAAGCTCCCCACTGCCATTGGTGAACAAAGAAGCCTCCCTTTATCCAAGAAAGGAAATGGGCAACACAGGAACTTTCCAAAAGTCCAGAATACAGCAAAGCCTGTATTTGGACTACTCTAGGTCAGGAAAGATGGGAAACAAAGATATATTTTTTTCTTTTATGCAACAAACAAACTACCAGATTCTTGTACTGGGAACACTCCTCCAAGGATAGATAGGCTGCTCCAAGCTCCCCACTGCCACTGATGAAAAAAGAAGCCTCCCTTTATCCAAGAAAGGAAATGGGCAACACAGGAACTACCAGATTCTTGTGCTGGGAACACTCCTCCAGGGATAGATAGGCTGCTCCAAGCTCCCCACTGCCACTGGTGAACAAAGAAGCCTCCCTTTATCCAAGAAAGGAAATGGGTGTCACAGGAACTTTCCAAAAGTCCAGAATACAGCGAAGCCAGTATTTGGACTACTCTAGGTGAGGAAAGATGGGAAACAAGGATAATTTTTTTTTCTTTTTTGCAACAAACAGCAGGAAAGTGCAATAAATATGTAATGCAGGCTAGCGCACTTGAGTGTGTAGCCTCAACAGGTAAATGCAACAAACAGGGCAAACTTTAAATGTGCAGGTACAAAAACAACTTTAAACAGTTTAAAACAGTTCAAGAAGCAGAAATAATTGCAGTTTAGCTAGATCGGACAGTCGCCCAGGTAGTAGCAGGAAAAAAACACTTTTATCAGGTTAGCAGTCGCTCTTTTAGCCTCTCTGCTGCTGGCACCACTCTGCATTACCACGAGGAGCTTGGCTGAGTAGTAACAAGTGCACAAACTGTGCCAAAGTGGGTTTTATACAGGGGGACTTGAAAGAACTAGAAATAGGCCCAAAACGGCCAATAGACTATATTTATTTTATTTATTTATTGCAGTTGGTTTACCAGGATAGTCCATTGGGCCACAAGGAACCCGTTTTCAATGGAGTCCTGGGGAGAAAAGCTCCAAAAATACATTTTACATACCTACAAATATATATTCACACATACACTCAAAGGTTAACAATAAGGTAAAAAAGCAAAAATGTACAGCTAGATACAGTGTGCAAAAAATGTAATAATATTAATTTGTACAGACATATCCATTTATACATAGTAGTTAGGAAAAACTACCAGATTCTTGTGCTGGGAACACTCCTCCAGGGAAAGATAGGCTGCTCTAAGCTCCCCACTGCCACTGGTGAACAAAGAAGCTTCCCTTTATCCAAGAAAGGAAATGGGCAACACAAGAACTTTCCAAAAGTCTAGAATACAGGAAAGCCTGTATTTGGACTACTCTAGGTCAGGAAAGATGGGAAACAAGGATCATTTTTTTTTTTCTTTTTTGCAACAAACAGCAGAAAAATGCAATAAATATGTAACACAGGCTAGCGCACTTGAGTGTGTAGCCTCAACATGTAAATGCAACAAACAGCACACACTTTAAATTACAAGTGCAAAAGCGCGCTAAAGCTGGCTTTAAAGCAAGGGGTTAGAAAGAGATAGGAAATGGCCCAAAATGGCAATAAGCTACAGGTCACTGGGCTGGAACCACTCCTCAAGGGACAGATAGACTGCTCAGAGCTCCTCACTCTCACTGGTGAACAAAGAAACTTCCTCCTATCCAAATAAGGATATGGGCAACACAGGAACTATGATACAGCCCACAGATCAGCAATACCTGAAGACTGGACTATTCTAGTTCAGCAAAGGCGGGAAACAAGGATTTTTTTTTTTTCACAAAGTAGCAGATATTTGGTACAGAAACACAGTAAATGCTTTAATTCGGATAGCACACTTGAGTGTGTAGCCTACCAGTTAAACTAAGCAAAAACAAACTTTAAAAGTGCAAAATACTCAGAAATACAGGCAGGAATTCAATAAAAGAACTTTGCAGAGCTTATTTAGTTAAAGAAACAGAGAAGTCAATATATACAGAAAAGCAGCTAAAACACACAAACACTTCAGATGCAGTGCAACCTAGAGCACTTGATTTGTAGCAATATTAAGGCAATGAGCTAATGACACTAGACAGGAGCGGCCTTAGGTCAACTGGTGCCCTAGGCAAAAGGGGTTCCATGGCGCCTCCCACACACCACCTGGTGCCCCCATCCTGGTCTACCTACACCAAATAAATGCTGGAAAAGCGCCCCTGCCAGATCAGCGCCCTAGGCGGCAGCCTAGTTGGCCTATGCCTAAGGCCGGCTGTGACACTAGACTGGGAGGAGTGTCACAGATCAGATTTACAGTAGGGGTGGGCAACTGCAAAGCCACCAAGTATAAGAGCAAGACACCAACTGGGAGTGAGGGCCTACAGATAGTAGCACTAGAGAAAGCACAAACAGATAAAGATTTGTAAAGATACAGAATGCTTTTAACTGCAGACAAATCAGTTACTTGTGCAGATTAGTTAATAGCAATAAAATACACTCGAAGACTAAAATGCAGACAATAAAAGTGCTATATATTAATTGTTAAAAACAGTAATCTGTAAAAATAATCGAAAAAAACAGGATACTTATATATCTCAGCTAACAGCTGCAGTCAATAACTCTTATCCACTCTGCTCAGTGTGTATAGACAGAAACCCTATCAAAGTTAGGGCTTAAATACCAGAAGAACAACTTTTTTTTTACAAGAACACAAAAGAACCAGCCCCCAATCAGCAGACTATTAACACAATCTAGCAAAGTTAAAGAGAGGCTTCAGCTAGAAACAATAGCCTACAGACAGTATCACTAGAGAAAGCACAAACAGATAAAGATTTGTAAAGATACAGAATGCTTTTAACTGCAGACAAATCAGTTACTTGTGCAGATTAGTTAATAGCAATAAAATACACTTGAAGACTAAAAAGTAGACACTAAAAGTGCTATATATTAATTGTTAAAAACAATAATCTGTATAAATAATCGAAAAAAAACAGGATACTTATATATCTCAGCTAACAGCTGCGGTCAACAACTCTTATCCACTCTGCTCAGTGTGTATAGACTACAATACAATAACTTTTACCATCAACAAGTTTTACTAATTATATTCAGTTATTGTTGCATTGCTTAAGATTTGCTATGACACACAGAAGTCTGTGGAATTATGCAAAAGCTTCATCAGCAATCCATTTAGATTAGATCAAATATCTCAACTAGTCTGGTCTACTCACATCTTCTGTTAAGCAATATAACAAGTCCATTTTCACTATCCTTTGTTTTAAAAGTGGTAGTCATTCTTAGTTTTGTCTGAACATCGTAAGTTAATTATTGTGAACCAGGGGCTTGCCTTTATGTTATATATAATAAGTTGATTTCCTTCCAAAGTGACAAAGGCAACAGAAGAAAATCAGGTGGAGCCACATATTTTCAGAGAACAGATGTTTTGAAATACATAGGGAATATAAAATGCACTATTGATTTTTCAGTATTTTTTCTGTTTAATTCAAATTACTTTTACTAAAGCAATTTGAATTTATTTCAACCATTAATATTTTATATGTATAATAGAAAATCACAATACTATTTTCTCTGAAGTTTGAATTTATTTTAACCATTAATACATTCATCTACTATAACAGTAATTGTATATAATAAAAATAAATATGCAAGTGGTGTCTGCTAACATAGCTGTTAAAAAACAAAACAAGATAATCTGCAGTTTTTTTCTAAACTGGCAGCTGTCTTTTTGTTAGTAAGTTAGATAATGAGTATAATTGTAATATTATGCTACCACTGATGATGATATTGGAAACCGTGATTACAAAACTAAAATGGATGCAGCCTGTTCAGGTGAGGTATAGTGTCATACTCCTTAGTTTTGCTACAGTGGAAGGGGAATACTGATAACTATATTTCATCTCATCCATGTTTACTATCATGGAGAGGATGTCAGAACACAGGGTCTACTTCAGATGATCAACATTCAAAGTTTTGAGCATCATATGACCGAGGACCAGATGATCAAAGTTTTGAAACTTCGAACGTCAAAAAAAAAAAGTTTTATTTTACAAGCCCACCTGCTAATTAAAAATAGCAACTCTGAGATCGCACTACAGTGAGGAAAATGGTAAATTTCCTATTCCGCTCTATACAGCGATCTCCATTCAGAACGTTCAAAGTTTCAAAACTTTGATCATCTGGTCCTTGGCCATATGATGTTCGAAGTTTTGAAACTTTGATCTTCTGAAGGGGATTTCATAACACCAGCTTATCAGTAAATAATAATATTAGGTGAAAATATTGTTTCCCTGTTCTTTGACCCAAAATCCAACCTGCAATTTTGAACAAGACTGCAGAATTAAAATTCTGAATAGAACATTTGCTGATCTTAAGCCAAATCTGTTTACAGATATATCATTATGATAAACATTTATCATAATGAAATATTAGCTATGAAAACACTGTCGCCACTATGGAGGTGAACCATCCACTGTTTGACTTTTGGATGAGATGCAGCTCTGAGCTCATTACTGATTAAAAATGTGAAACAGCAGCTAATTAATAGTCCCACCTATGGCCACAGCAAGGCTTGTGGAGACCCACAGTAGGGGTCATGTAAAGTAACAAGTACAATTGCTGAATGTAGAGGATGTACATGCCTAAGCATGTTCACATGTGCACAAAAATGGCAAGACAAGAAAAGTAGCTATCAGCCATAAATGTCTCACTGCATACCTTGAGTTAATTTTTGACCAAATGAAGAAGTGGAAATAGGAATATAGGACAGTAGAAAAAAGGGTAAACAAGCAAAGGTAGGAACATAAGGAAAGCAGGTAAAGAATGAATTGGATGAGGGAGGGAAAAGAAGGGTATTATTTTTTTTAGGATATGTGTCCATTTTCTCTTTGGACAAAAATGTATTGCATGAGATGATGTAAAGGAATGTAAAGGTATCATAAGTGGATGAGATAGCAGGGGTAAATGCATAAACATATAACACAGACAAGAATGACAGGTGAGGTGTTCACACACTGAGGACGGGGGGGTGAAAGTGGACTCATGGACAGAAAATAAGCAATGGTGATGCAGAGGACTGGACAACAAACAGGGGAAGTCAAGCATACAAAATGAAGAAGAACACCAGGATGGGGGAATAGGGTGGGTATAGTTTCTTGTATTGCTATGTCTCAGTCTATGTTATAAGAGGTGGAATGTCAGACACCACATTGCTTTCGCTCAAAACTGGTTCCAGCTCACATGGTGCTGTCAGTGTTGGGCAGGAATGTGACTCTACAAGTCACAAAAGAAGTTCTTCCAAGTTGACAATGTTGGCTTCAATGCAACAATCCACCAGATTTCCCATCACTTCTACCAGCTGTTTGTGGGCAACATAATTCTCACCCCTGGCAGAGCCATTGGCAGTAACAAGGGCACTCCTGGCCTGTGCAGCCCCACCAGCCCGCACCACAGGGAAGGTATTGTGGATGTGGCTCCAGCTGAATTACAAGCCTAGGTGTCACTGGCGGTGTCTTTCTTTGTGAGTGTGGTACATGGCATGGCCTCTGACACTTCCATGGCAGCTGGTGGAATGCAAAGTACAAGGAGAGAAATAATATAACAAACAGATCAAAACAAATGAAAAAGAAAGGCCATGACAGAGAGAGAGAGAAAGGAGAAAAAGGTATACTTCACATGAACTGTAGTATGAATTGCACGTAAATATGATAATATGCTACAACACCTACACCATCAATAACTTTGCAAAACTTTGTAAAAGAAGCCGAGCTGGCCAATGCCAACCCAATGAAATATACTAAAATGTGCTACCTAACCATAATGAGCACAGGAAATTAAGTACAGCATACAAACTGAAATTCCTATGACTTCTCTAGTATACTGAATGTGCTATACCTATGAAATATTACAGTCTTGTTAATATGTGAGTATATGTTCGACTACCTTTTGCCACGCATCATGTAGTACACCCCTGAAAAATAAATCCAGCTGGTGGCAGCATAAATATAACTTGATTATGTAAAGTGTCATATACTGTCTAAGACACAGAACAGAACATTAGCAAAGTACAGCATGAATCATTTCCAGTAGATAACCTGTCTGATATCAAGGTACTGCCAAGGTAACACACTTCAAAATTAATGAGGAAGGAATTACTACACTTTAACAAAATGTCAAATGCCAGGTGTACTCACCCATGAACCTGGAAAGGTGGGCAGAGCCAGTTCCAGAACTAGATAACCTAGGCAGTTGTCTAGGGCCCACTGGTGGGAAGGGGGGCCTACGGGCCAAGGGGCTGCCACAACATTTCATTTTTATTTAAAAAAATCCATGATTGTTTTTAGCAGCATTCTTCTTAAAGAATGCACCCTACATGTTGACTTACACATATCCATGCAGTCAACGGACATATATTTGTTGCTATTGCTTCTGCTTCTTTTCCGCATGCATGTGAATTTAAAGTTCTTTGCTTGGGTCTGAATTTCTTTGTTCTGGAGACTTTTCTTCTTCAGACAAGTGTGTGTGCAGTGTGTGTGTGTGCAGTGTGTGTGTGTGTGTGTGTGTGTGTGTGTGTGTGTGTGTGTGTGTGTGTGTGTGTGTGTGTGTGTGTGTGTGTGTGTGTGTGTGTGTGTTTCTGTAAAATGACATAGTTAAAGATGGCAAGTTAGCTAATTAACTTGCTCAGGCACAACAATCCCAGTATCTTGGTTATAGGAACCAAGAGCTTGAATCCTTCAAACCAACTGCTAGACTAGTTACAAATCATACCCCTCAACTGTCCAGATTTTTTCCTCATATTTTTGGTCTGTTCCTCATAAAACTTATGGTCTTCTGGGAACTCATTAAGTACTGAAGTTACTAAATAATGACAGCCATTTGAATTTCAGATTTTATATCCACCATAAAATGGTTCATAACCCAGATACCACCCATGCTATGGAATAGACTTTCCATACATGTCAAACAGAGCACCTCAATGACCCACTTCAAGAGAAATCTTGATGAGTGGATGGGAAATAGAAAATTCACCCAGGGATCACTCCAGTGCCTCTACTCAACAGAGGCACTGGAAACTAAGGTTAGGTGGCATGTTGCCAGGATAATCCTATGGGCTAGGCTTGTAAAAGCTCCAGGGCCATTAGCCTAGTAGACACCTATGAACCTATGAACCTATGAACCTATGCTGTTTTTGTTCCAGCAAATCTTCAAAGTTTATAAGAGCAAAAATTAAAAGGTGTCCCTGATTCTGGGCCTTTGTCCCTTCTTGATCCTAGGCCTTGTCTAGATTTCTTATGTTATGAGATTGAGAGATAGGTTATGAGTTTCAGTGCATTTTTCAAGGAATTGTGAGTTGTGAGTTTCAAGGGAAGAGAAGTTTACTGTCACTCATGCTAAGTATGTTTTCAATGTGCAACTGTTTTCTTTAGCAAATGACCATCAATGTTTCTGTGATACCATTTGAAAACAGTGTTAGTGATACATTATGTAGTATACCTGCCTTTGGTGTAGAAGGCTGTGGGTTCTATTCCCACACCATGTAGATAGATTGTTGATACTGTGGTGTACATTATGGTGGGATGGGGTTTCTGCACTCCTGAGAGTATCCTTCCCTGGAAGAGATACTTAGCAATTATGAACCTGTTGTTAGTTTGCAAGCCATTCCCTATTGTGATATTACCAACTTTCCATTTTTTAATGTAACATATGTAGTTTATACATCAATGGCAGCAGGCACTGAATTTGTAGATGGAACACTGAAATGTAAAGTTGTTACAAATCTATTTAATGTGGAACTATTCCGATGACTTTTACTTCTGCAGAGATTATGCATATTGACTGATACTGTTGGACTGTAATGAAGTTTGAGTGGCCTTTTATGGTTGAAGTGTTCTGAGATGAGTCATTTCATCATTATTGGCTCATATGCTTTGTTTCACTGCTCACTGGAAAAAAATGTTTAAAACTACAAATTTACAACACACTCTAACAAGTGGTGTTGTATTATACACGGAATATAATTTAAGACATCCAGGAAGGTGAATCAAAGAAGACATACATGTATGCATAGTCCTAAAAATGTGTGCAAAGGGGTTATGGTGTGAAAATAACCCAAAGGTAAACTTCATCCAACCCTGGCCAGATGCATTTTCGTTGAATGTGGGTTTCAATGGCCTATCAAGGGCATTGATGTTTACTGTTCATGTGAAGTCTGTTTTCATTCTCAGACTCTATTGTTTTGTTTAGCAATGGTTATCAGTGTTTGTGCTATAAAATTTGAAATGACAGTTTTGAATTATATCAAGATATCTGTACTCATTGCGAAGAAAACATTATGCGCACTGACAGGTTTAAACAGTGCTTATGATAACTGGGGAGAAATAGCCACATAATAACCAAGTAATGGGATACTAGAATTGCTGTGGGAAGGTGGGGGTGCTGCTGGGGGAGGTGTCAGTCCATTACCCTGCCTAGGTCCCCATTTGACCATTATCCGGCTCTGAAGGTCGGGCATGTTTTTCTCTGGTACTGGAAACTATTCTTTGCAATAGCCTCCTGAGCTCTGGTAAGAGAAAGAATATTTCTCAACCTTTTAGCTCAAGAATCTAGTGACATATCAGGGACAGATGTTAAATACTGCTGTTATAAACTTAGAAAGCTGATAAAATAACTGGTTTTGCATTAGCATGCATTTTCTGATGGAAATGAAGTTTGAAATGCAAATGTCTGTCATTATTTTGTGACTGAAATCCTTAATGATTTGCAACAAAATCACAGATTTTATGAGGACCCCATCAAAAAATATGAAGCAAAAATTTGATCAGTCTATGGAAGTCTGGCCAGTTGAGATGCATGATGAGAAATACTTGTTTGGTCTACACTGGTACATAAAAAAGTCATGCTAACTGTACATTTCAAGTATACTCACTCTGATGTCTTATTTCCATTGGTTAAGAAGGTTTGAATGACATCAGCACAGATCACTATAGTGGTGCCTTTGCTGCTTGCCAGAGAGAGGAAGAGGTATGTCTGTGGCATCAGTAACAGCCCTGGAGAGACAATGACAGGCATCCACCTTATTTCTTCAACAATGCATTGAGCTAATCAATAATAATATCACACGTTCTAATCCCAAGGATATAGACAACATATTAACAAATACATTTAGTGTTAACTTTACCTCATCTGTTCACATTGCTCTGTCCACTATCTCTGTAAATGTAATTTCCCTTATAATCACCTTGGAACAAGATGTAGAATCCCTGTCAAAGACAAACAAATAATATTTCTCTGGGACTATAAAGCATATCAGGCTAAATTCCCATCAGTGCCAAGTATGCCTTATATGGGTCTCTACATAAACTGTCCAACCTCAGCATATCTACAGTTTTTTTCTCTAATGCCTAGCAAAAAGCCTGTGTGACTTCTCTACACAATGGTGGACTGTCTACAAACACAGGTAATTATAGGTAAATCAGCTTCACCAGGTTTATATGCAAAGCCATGGGATGTATCATAACATAATAAATTTATGCAGGCATAAACAACTGAATTGATCTAGTCCCCATTCAGTCTGGTTTTGTGAAGGGCAGGTCCTATCTCCTGACCATAGCAGACTTCAGTTAAAAGGTTACAGAGGCTGTGGATAGTGGTCACTTTTTGTATGCTGCTCATCTAGAGATAGCAGGGGCTTTTGAAACTAACCGCATGGGTGGTATGATTGAAAATGAGACAAACTTAATGTAAACCCTTACAGCAAAATGGTTATCCAAAAGATCAGAAGCAGTGAATGCTGATTTTTTCTTGTCTGAACATAAAATTATAAATAGTGGGGTATGACAAGGATCACTGCTGGGCCCTCTCCTGTTTGCATTGATTTTGTAGATATGCAGGCCAATATCTCTAAACTGTATCTTGACAAGTTTTCTGATAGCTACAAGTTGGGCACTTTTATCTACTGGTAGACTAATACTAAGCTGTTGTAAAAAGGGCAGGAATATTTACAAATCTGATGTTCTGAAACAGTCTCAAGGTAAATTTAAAGCAGTGCAGCATAGTAGAATTTGGCAAAAATGCTATTCCCACTTCATATGTTAGATGCTGTTCAAAAAGACACAGCCATACGATACTTATGTGGACAACTCTATTTCATTTGTTTATTACGTTTCCACCATAGTCAGGAACTCTATCTGGTACTGTTAATTTCCAAATTAATATATTCAAGATCAAAAGAAGCCATTTTACCACTTTCCTTTATCAGACCAATCATCAAATACAATGCCCCATTTGGTCCAAGCATATTGCTCAACTGGAAAGGTTCTAATGATTTTTTAACCAAAAACATTAAAGGCCTTAAGATCTTCAACTATTTTGAAAGATTAGTCAGCATGCTTCTGATACTCAGTAACCAACCTGCTGCTCAGAGGTAATCTGTGTCTCTCTTTCTGAGCAACAAAACATCACATCCTAAATTACTTTCTATTTTTTACAAAATCATAGGCTCTACAAACACCTGTAGTAGGGTCCTGAATTTACATCAACAAACACACAAAACTTGCAGAGGGATAAGTTGCTAGCTCAACATATTCTCAGCGTATGGAATACGTTACTACTACAGGTCAAGCAAAGTATTACTTTGCCTGCCATTATGGCTAGTCTTGAAGACTGGAAGGACAGACATAAATTTACACCAAGGTTATCATGTACAGCTCTGACTTGAATTGGGATGTGGGCACTATTAATTATTCATATGTGGTGCCAAAAACTTTTAAGTGTGTCTACTTAAAGGTGCATACAGCTAGGATTCTTATGGTCCCTGTGATCACTTTACTAGTATTGTTCCTTTGTTGCTATAAGGACCCTCATAGGAGTCCCCAAGAAGACACTTCTGGTTGTCCCTGTGTAGCAAATAAAGGAAGATCTTAGGCTCATTAGAGCACCAACAGGGTGCCTTGCCACAAATAGTGCCACTGGAAATCAAGCCATACTTTAAGTCTTATACAAGATAATCATGGTTGGCAGGCATCTTAAGGTCAGGCTCATTTCATATTTTGAGAAATTACCTCACGTTATATTGTAACTTAGTAGTGAGATCTGTGGCATTGTGTAAAATCACCTGTACCATTATGACTTGGTTATAAATTTGACTGAAAAGTATGAGGCATGGTAGAAACTCATGTGCTGTGTACCATATCATTAAATTGTTTTATCAACATTGCTCATTAGTGTCTCCGTTGTCTGCAGACATACATCATATACTGCAATAACCCTCTTTCTGACATTAACAAGGCCATACATGCTCAATGTGTATCTTAGGTGCTCATGGATGTGCACAACACTGTGTAAGCTTATATGCAAGAATCCGCCTCCAGTTACAATGTGTAGAATGAGCTATTCTGAAGCATTCATGATCCAAGCCCTCATTTGCATAATCATTGTGCTCAGAGGCCCAAAACTATATGACATAAATGCCATCAGCTGGTTAGAGGCTTGCTGCATTATGGAAAATGTAGAGTACTGACTGGAAACAAACTAGATGTCTGTGAAGCAGAGTGCGAACTAGGAAAGCAGCAGTGCTAATGATTTAAGGTGGATTCTACATTTTTATACATTGTTTTCACTGCACAATTTCTGTTATATATTCCTTGTGCAAATAGTGTGTAGGAAAATATTTTACTGAAAGATTTACATTTTCTAACAAAGATGAACTTGTTGGGGGAAATAAGATAGATGTTCCAAGAGTATTGAGAAAGGTAAGTGAAAGCACACCCATAGGAATGCTGTGAGGCAGCATATAAAGGTGCCAGCTCAATGCATGGTGTGGGCACACCCCACAGGAATGTTGTGATGTCGCATTTAAAGATGCCAGCCCAATACATGGTGTGGTCACAACCCATAGGAATGCTGTGAGACAGCATTTAAAAGTGTCATCCCAACACATAGGTTCATAGGTGTGTACTAGGGTAATGGCCCTGGAGCCCTTACAAGCCTAGCCCAAAACAATTGCTCAGGCGCCATGCTGTGATGTAAGTTCATAGTGTCCACATCCAGTAAGGCTCCTGGAATGATCCCTGGAGTGAACTTTCTGTTACTCATCCACTCGTCAAGATAACTCTTGAAGAGGGCCAGCGAGGTGCTCTGCTTGACATGGATGGGAAGCTTATTCCAGAGTATGGGCAGTCTTTGGGAGATGAACCTGTCCCTCCAGCATGTTCTGTCAATTGTGGTAATGAGGTTGTGATCTCTGGAGTGTGTGGCACAGGGGGATTGGGATTTCATTAGGTGTAGCATTTCAAGTATGGCTGGGTTGGACATGGCTTTGTAAATCAAGCAGAGATCACCTCTAAGTAGATGATAAAAAACTGAGAACAGCTGAAGTTTCTTGAGTCTGTCTATGCAGGACATGTATTTAAGGCCTAGGATCCTTTTTGTGAGGTACTTTTGTGGCCTTTCCAGCTGTTGCATGTGTCTGGTCAGGTACATGCCAATCGGGGAATTATATTCGAATGTTGGTCTAATGAGGGAGGAGTAGAGAGGAATGATGCCCTCTTTCTTCCTGGATGTGTAACCTTTGGTTTGGTTATAAGATGTGCCATGTAGAAGGACTTTCTGACTACAGTGGCAATATGGTGGTTGAAGGTGAGGTGGCTGACGACCTGGGTACCCAGATCTCTTATGGCCCCTTCAGTGTTCAGTGGGCTCCAATCAATGTGGTAATTCATGGGAACTGCGTTTTTGCCAAAGGGGATGATAACACATTTTTTGCATTAAGCTTCAGGTCATGGTTCCAACACCAGTCATCCATCTCAGAGAGGCCCTTTTGTAGGATGTCTGCATCACTTGGGGAGTTGATAATGACTCCTAGCTTGCAGTCATCAGCGAACTTGGTCAGCCAGAGTCATTATGTTTTGGTCTGGGCTTCCAAGAAGTAGATGGCAAACAGGAGAGGGCCCAGGACTGAGCCCTGTGGAACCCCACTCATGACTGATCCACAGTCTGACTTGGAATCTGCAACTTTCACTCTGTGGATAATGTCTGTGAGCCAGTTTACAACCCACCTAGTGATGTAAGGATTTCTGCCTAGTTTGGTGAGTTTATCAATGATACCTGAGTGGGGAATGGTATCAAAGGCCTTGGCCAGGTCGAGATAGGCTGTATGCACTGCCTTACCCTTTTTCACAGCCTTGTGACTGCCTTGAAGAAGTCAACCAGGTTCAGCAGGCCAGATCTCCCCTTGACAAAGCCAAACAGTGTGGGGTCAAGAGTTTGGACATTGCCTATATCTTTGTTAAGCAGGTCCATGATGATGCGCTCCATAGCTTTGCATACCAGACTCATTAGGCTAAAGGGTGATAGTTCCCAGGGTCTGTAGTTACTCCTCCTTTATGGAACAGGATGACTGTAACAGTGCACCATTATTTAGGGACATAACCTGAGGTAAGGCTGTGACTGAACAGGGCACACAGATATGCTGCCAGTTCATTTTGTACCTAATGTAAGATGCAGCCAGGGATATTATCAGGTCCCATATATGCTGTATTCTTGGCTTTTGACAATGCAGCTTTTACCTGTGCTGCAGAAATGGTGGGTACCAGGCTTTCTTCTGGTCTAGTGATAGGGCCCTGGGGGGAGCATAAAGTTGGCACTGAATCTGTCGGCCAGTATGTTGGCTACATCTGTTGGCTCAGTATAGGAGGTGCCATTGTGCAATAACTCAGAGCAAATTTGGGTATTGCCTTTGAGGTTTTTAACATAGCTATAGAAAGCTTTGTGGTTGTTTTTGGTGTCAGCTGCAATTCTGCCTTCATAGCTGGCTTTAGAGGATTTGATAAGGGATCTCAGCTTTTTGTTGAGACTGATAAGGGAAGGTTTTCCAGTCTTGTGACTTCATTTTTTTCTGCAACAGTTTCTTCCTTCTGTTGTAGAGTTTATTGATGGCTGGGGACCACCAGATTGGCTTCCTTTTTTAGAGCATCTTAGTTTTATTTGGTCTGGCAAGGTCCATGCATTCGTGTACATGCTTGTACAGTGCATTGGTGTATGATTCGACAGTCATGCAGCTATTTTCCATTGGCATGGGTGCTGAGACGTTAGCCACCTCTGTTTTTAGGAGACCAAAGTCAGCTTTAGAGAAGTTTTTCAAGGTGGTCACCTTAGCGGGGGATGTAGGTGAGATGGAGAGTTCCATGGTGATCACTTTGTGGTCAGATTTAACCAGGAAGGAAATGACTATAGGTGTGGAGCAATGGTCTCCCATGTTGGTGATAACCAGGTCAAGAATGTTGTTTCCTCTAGTGAGGGTCAGAATGAGCTGGTCCAGGGCATTGGAATTGATAAATTCCAGAAAGCTTTGGGTCTGTACATTGGTACTTGAATAGTTTTCCCAGTTGATGGAAAGGTAGTTGAAGTCACCTAGTATAAGAGTATTGGGTTGGACCTTAATAGATTTCAGGGTGCTTAGGAAGTTTGAGTGAGAGTCTGGTGACATGTTTGGAGTTCTGTAGCAGGCTATGACTTGTATTGCTGTCTTACCAGGTGTTAGTTGTACCTGAAGTATCTCGGATGCATTATGCAAAGCTTGGGCCACCCCATAGGAATGCTGTGAGGCAGCATTTAAAGATGCCAGACCAACACATGGTGTGGGCACACATCATAGGAATGCTGTGAGGTAACATTTAAAGATGCCAGCCCAACACATGGTGTGGGCACACCCGGGTCTATATTATATGAATGAAAGTTCATAATATCGAACACTCTAAAGAGCGAAAATGCCGGACCTCAAACTCGTTATTACCCCCGCTAAATATATATACCAACTCCGAGATTGCACTACAGTGAGGAAAGTACAAATATTCTAACCTTCACTGTACTGCAATCCCACAAGAAGCACTTTGAGGTCCAGGATTTTCGCTCATTAGAGCGCTCGATATTATGAACTTTCGTTCATATAATATAGACCCGGCACACCCCATAGGAATGCTGTGAGGCAGCATTTAAAGCTGCCATCCCAGCACATGGTGTGGGCACACCCCATAGGAATGCTGTGAGGCTGCCTTTAAAGGTGCCAACTCAAAGCATCATGTGGGCATACCTCATAGAAATGCTGTGAAGCAGCATTTAAAGGTGCTAGCCAATGAATGTATGGGCACACCCCATAGGAATGCTGTGAGGCAGCATTCGCCAGCCCAACACATGGTTTGGCACACCCCATAGGAATGCTGTGAGGCAGCATTTAAAGGTGCCAGTCTAATGCATGGTGTGGGTACACTCCTTAGGAATTCTGTGAAGCAGCATCTAAAATTGCTATTCCAATGCATGGTGTGGGCACACCCTACAGGAACAGTGTGAGGCAGCATTAAAAGGTGCTAGGCCAACACATTGTGTAGGCACACCCCATAGGAATGCTGTGAGGCAGCATCTAAAGATGCCAGCCCAATGCATGCTGTGAGCACACCCCAAAGGAATGCTGTGAGGCAGCATTTAAAGGTGTCAACCCAGTGCATGATGTGGGCACATCCATAGGGGTCCTGTGAGGCAGCATTTAAAGATGCCAGTGCAATGCATGGTGGGATACACTTAGAAACACAAAGCTGTGTATAACAGTACCTCTGCAGTGTATCAGGGTTGGTGGTCTGCTGTTACACTTTGACTGCTGACGAGTACTCATGTGAAAACTGAACATATTAGGGAGGGTATGCTTTACCACTGTCAGTCACCAGGTATCAGTGAAATGATATGTTTTGAAGCCTTCCATGCTGCACATTTCTATACTGGGTGGATTGCTGTGGAGAAAGGAAAAGTAATACAGCTGTCATTCTTTAAGTTAACATACATTGTATATCAGGCCGTCATGCCCTACTGGCAGGCAGTTTGGTATTCCTGTTTATACTGACAGCCATTTTGTGCCTGGGTAGCTATGAATCTTTGCATGGGGAACAAAGCAGGTATATGACTGAGGTTTACCTGCATGATTGACATTATTACACTATATAGTTATGGGAAGGAAGTTGGGATGGTGGTGGTTGTTGGTTGTGGGGTTAGGGCAATTGCCTCTTGTACCATATGGGAGAGTCTGCAATTTTAGCAAACTGTTATGTGTAAATATTATCTTAACCATGACACGGGCTGGATAGTACCATATAGACACTATAATTTGACAAGCATTCCTCAATGGTATGCTCACACAGTGCATGCATTCTCCACACGTGTCATGCTTAGCAAAGGAAAAGACAGGCAAATGCAATTGCTTCCTGCAGAGAATATATGTTATTGCAGTCCTCCATATCCATGGCCAATGGCTGTTTGGCTAGGATAATAAAGATTGACCTTATTGTAATTATCTTTAACAGGATGTTGTGGCAGATATTAATGCTCTTGGTGGCCAAAACCTTGAAAGGCTAAATGTATAAATGTAGGTCTACAGTCATGATTTGAGATGCACAAAACTGTGCTGCCTGCCTTACATAAAAGAATAGGGTAATGTGGGATGACTGTTGGATGAACAGCTGTTGACAGAAACAAAGACGTTTCTTGCTACTTCAAGTGGGAGATTGGACTTCTTTTCTCACTATAATGTGATAGACCTTTGGGATGAACTCCAGAGTGCCTCTATAGAGTATACACTGAGAATACCCAGGTGTATTTTGAGACTCCATTGGTAATACACATGCATTCTCTCATCTATATACTGTTGTTTATGGCAGTGAAATTGTGTTTTTCATGTAATTTATGTAAAGTATGGCAGCAAGGTTCATGAGTACCTACACAAGGCAAGATTATCTTTCCACTAATACCTATTATTCAACATGCTTATATTTCTGCACTGGGAATAAAGTAGAGAATATGGATTATACTTATACTGGATCTTGCACTTTAGTGTCTTCACAGGAGATGTCCTATCCAGCTCCACAAGGAATGATATTCCACTACCTTATGTCAGATATGAATCCTACTGATGATGATGAAGCTTAGTGTGGGCTTCAACCTTAATAGTTGTGTTGTTGAGGGAAGAGACAGTGAAATTAGCTTTGAGGTGTTGGAGAGATTTAGGGAGGAAGAGGAGGAGTTTAGTTTTTTTTTAGAGTTGAGTAGGAGCTGGTTGGATGTTAGTCATTTTTCAACTGAGTGGAGAGAGTTTTCAGTAAGGGTGAGGAGGGGAGAGAGGTTGTCAGAGGAGGAAATTATTGTAGAGTCATCAGCGCACTGTATTAATGAAGAGTGAGAAAAGGAAGTGTAGAGGTTATTAGTGAAAATGTTAAATAGTAGTGGCCTGAGAATGGAGCTTTGGGGAACACCAGTATGGACTGGAAAGAAGGGAGAGGATGCAGAGAGCCATTTTACAGACTGTAGTCTGTCATAGAGGTAGCTAGCAAGCCAACAGAGAGCAGAGTTGGAGAGATTAAGGCTAGAAAGTTTAGATGTGGGTGACAGTGTCAAAGGCCTTTGAGAGATCTAGGAATAGACAGGAGATTAATTAATTGCAGTGATGGCTGGTGACTTCAAATCAAAAAGGGGGCTGCAGGAGACAGCTGAATGGGTGGGGTCAATGGGAAGGGGTGTGGCAAACTAGAAAGGGGTGGTGCTATGCTCAAAACCACAAAAACTAACAAAATACGCTGCCCTGGGTGCCAAATCGTCATTATGAGAGTCCAATCAAGACAAAATAAAGTGTAGAAGAATAAAAATATTTCAATGCATTGGCTGCATGACAGCTTACTTAATATCTAGATGGAAACAAAAAGGTTGTGAGGCATGAAAAAATAAATTACTTTTTAAATACATTACAGGAATGCCAGTCAAAATCAAGTATAAGAAAAACAAGCAGCACTCAACTCAAACCCCTTCTTGCACTGCAGTTCTAATTATGATTTATATTCAGCTTTATTAAAGTACCAAGTAACACACTGAAAGTAGAAATCTCTGTGATGCCCCCACTTGTAAAAATGTTTCTTATCCAAAAAAAGACCTGCTGCCTGACAACTACTTGTTTCATGGGGAAAACATTTTCAAAGTAAAGAATGAAAAGCAAACAAGAAACAAGCTCAAGATACATTGCTTAAAGGATTACTGTACAGGTTATGGACCACATGATTGGCATTCTGTTTAATTTACGGGTAAAGCCTGCAGAGATGACTGGAATTCTCCAACAAGTGTAAAGCCTGCAGAGATTACTGGAAGTCTCCAACAAGTGTAATGAGCTTCTTAAAATAATGTAATCATGTCCTTTATTACAAATACTGTCATATGCATTTCAATACCCAAGGCTTATACATTATCTAGTTAAGTATTATCTACATGGCAACAACAGAAAGGCTTTCAATATTGGCAATTATTTAACAGTATGCTTATTAAAGCTTACTTGCATCTTACAATCTCAGACAAGCTTACCTGATGGTCATTAAAGTATTGCTACTTAAATACAGAGCAACAGGCACTTTGAGTAATAAGCATAAATCAACAGTACAAAAATATGACAGAAACCAGACCATTCTGCAAAATCAAGGACAGATGAAAAGCCACTGTAGTACTTGTGTCTACCTTGGATGGGGGGATACTCTGCACATTTACACTGCATAACTACTCCTTGTCTTGCTTCGACACATCCAGAGTCACTGCATGGGGGAGTGGGGTGCAACAAGTATGTCACAATTTGAAATGTCTCTGGCTGACTTTGATGGCCCTGACATATTTGTCATACCTCTTAATCTCAGAACAAGAAATCTGGACAAAGCCATACATAGAAGTGGGGCAAAGGCCCAAAAATAAGAACAATTTTTAAATATTGCTCTTATAAACTTAGAAAGATAATAGAATAGGTATTGCATTTGTATGAATTTTCTGAAGGGTATGAAATCTGAAACTCAAATGTCTTTCACAATTTTCTAACTTCAGTCTTTAATGATTTGTCACTAATTTGCCAAAAAAAAACACAATTTTATGAAAAATGGACCAAAAATGTGCTGCAAAAATATAAAATAGCCACACAATACAGCTGGGAGGCTGTCAAAGAAGGGACACTTTAATATTAGTACTGCTAACTTGAGCAGCTGACAAAATAAAAGAATCTACATGCATTTCTGAAATTAATCTATAACTCTGATTATTACAGTTAATTCTTAATTGCAAACCCACCATGTTTTCTTCCAAAATTGCTATTTTCCGGAGGGATTATTAGGGGAAAGAGCAACATTTTTAAGCCAAAATCAGGGACAGTTGAGAGGTTTGGCTATACCTAATTCTGTAAAGCAATTTATTTGCATGTACCTCTCAACCTGTTAATGCAATAAATCTCGACAAGGCCAAATATATTGGGGGAACATATAAACAGTACTAAAATTGCTCTTGTATAAACTGAGACAGTCGATAGAACAACAGGTCTTACTTTAGCATGTATTTTTCTGAAGGTTATGAAGTCTGAAACTCAGTTTGTCATTATTTAGTGACTGAATTCCTAAATGATTTGCCAGAAAACCACAAATTTTATGAGGAACAAACCAAAAATAAGAAGCAAAAATCTATTCATTCTTTGAAAATCTGGACAGTTGGGAGGCATAGTTCAGCTGGGGCTGTCTTTAAGTTTGCCGCCCTCCCCACTCACAAAATCATGGTCAAATGGAGCCTCCCCCCTGCAGCCATTCCAATGATCCATTACTATTTCACTTCATTTACCATAAACACTAATGTGCATACCGCTTTACTTCTATGATGATTTGGACTTCATTTGAAAGTTTTATTTTGCATTTTACAGCACAAACACTAAGGCATCTGCTAAACAAAGCAATGCAGTCTCACAATGAAAACAGACTTAGCATTAAAACTTCTCTGCCCTTGAAACTCACATTCATTGAAACAACATCAAAACCCACATTCAAAGAAAATACATTTTGCCAGTGGCAGATAAAGATTAATTCTGGGCTGTTTTCAAATCATAGGCCCCTTACATATGAAACATACATGTGCTCTTTGATACACCTTCCTATTGTTTTGAACATTTTTCCAGTAAACAATGAAACAAAACACATGCACCAATAATGACAAAACTGCCCAATTCATAACATTTTTCCAGTAAACAATGAAACAAAATGCATGCACCCATAATGACAAAACTGCCCAGTTCAGAACATTTCCATCATAAAAGTCTACTCAAACTTCTACAGTCCACCATTATCAGTAAATATGCACAATTCTACAGTCCACCATTATCAGTAAATATGCACAATTGTACAGTCCACCATTATCAGTAAATATGCACAATCTCTGAAGAAGTAAAAGTCATCTAAATAATTCCACATTAAAGAAATCTGTAAGTAATGAAGAGGTTGCTGCTAGCAAACACCTTTATATTTCATGGTTTCATCAAAAAATAAAGTGTTTGTTGCCCCTGAGGAATAGATTGCCTATATTACATTAAAAAAATGATAAACTAGTAATATTCTAATAGGAAATGGATGGCAAACTGATAACAGGCTCATAGTTAGTATCTTAACTTTCTCAGTACAGCAGCATCCACCCCTTGTGGGAGTAGAACCCACAGCCTTCTGCATCAAAAGCAAATACACAACCTGTTGTACTATTAACAATGCAAGCAGACTTAGCATAAGCAGCACTAAACTTCTCTTCCCTGCAGCTCTCAACTCCTTGTAAAATATACTCAATACTCAACTGCATCTCAACTTTGCAGCATAAGAAATCTGGAAAAAGCCAAAATTTATTGGGGGGGGGGTCAAAAGCCCAAAAAGCAGGGACACATAAAACATTGTTTGTGTAATCTTGGAAAGTTGCTAGAATAAAATGCTGTGTTACCACCACACATTTTATTGCCAAGGTCCCTGTGCAAAACAGTCACAGCAACATACCACTAGGCCAAATCAGCTGCTTTGTGAAAGAAAAATGCTGTGTTACCACCATACATTTTACTGCCAAGGTCCCTATGCAAAACAGTCAGAACAACATACCACTATGCCAAATCAGCTGCTTTGTGAAAGAAAAATGCTGTGTTACCACCATACATTTTACTGCCAATGTCCCTGTGCAAAATAGTCAGAGCAACATACCACTACATCAAATCAGCTGCTTTGTGAAAGAGAGGAAGACTGAAACTTAAATAGCTATCATTTAATAAATTCAGTTCTCACCATAGCTGTCAACCTCTTAGCACAAAACACCTGGACAAACCCAGTAATGAGGGAATACAGCCTTCAAACATATTCAGTGAATTCAGTTCTTGCTATAGCTGTCAACCTTAGCACAAAAAACCTGGATGAAGCCAATAATGGGATAATACATTCCCAAAAATAGGGACAAATTTCAAATATTAATCTTATAAACCTAGAAAATTGATAGAATAAAAGGTTGTGTTACTATGTATTTTCTGAAGAATATGAAGTCTGAAATTCAAATGCCTGTCAATTTTACTTCTGACAGAACAAAAACAATTTTCAGCAGAGGCCCAGGAAGAAATTTTGCAGACATATGTGTTTGTAAAATAGCAAGACACCAGAGCAAATCCACACAAACACAGGGAGGAGATGCAGACTCCACACAGAATGCACCCCAGCCAAGAATCAAACCAGAGAAACTATAGCTGTGAGGCAACAATGCTACCACTGCACCATCAAATATGTAAGGAATTAAACATTCAGAAACCTGAAGTCTGAAAATTCAAATGCCTGTCAATTTTATTTAACATTTGTTAATCAGGACAGTATGACTTGGAACAAAAAAACAATTTTCAGCAGAGGCCCAGAAAGAAATAATGCAGACATGTCTTTATAACATGGGAGGACACAAACGCAAACCCACACAAACACAGAGAGAAGATGCAGACCCCACACAGAAGGCACCCCAGCCAAGAATCAAACCTAGGAACCTGCAGCTGTGAGGCAACAATGCTACCACATCACCATCAAATATCAAGCACTGAAACATTTAGAAACCACAGATATTAAGAGGAACAGAACAGATCAAATATGAGGCAAAAATCTGCAAATTTCTTACAAATGGTGGTGGGTAGGGAATTCAGGCCCTTAACACCTGCATACAAGGTACAGGGTTCAAGCCTGAGGTATTCCCCACCACACCACCATGAGTTTGCTCTAGCCACCAGTATATAGCAACTGGGGCATTTCACACACACAAGTCCTGATTACCTTGCCGCTGAGCTTTAGCTCCTTTGCCTGCAATTGCTTTCATTCCACCAAGCCAAATAACTGCTCCCTTGCCGCCACTGAGATTTCCAAACAGCCCCTTGCGCGATTAGTCCATCACGAACCCAAATCCACCATCCACAAGCATCCTGAATCCAAATCCGCGATTGGTCCAGGTTGCTGCAGTCCAGAGTGCCTCCATTTTGTGATGTCACCACAGCACAGACTGCTGGGCATCTTGGGTCCGAGATGCCTTTCCCTCTATCTAGACTGCTGAGAAAGCAGTCTGAGAGCATGCGCACACTTCCGGCTGGGAATTTTTTGTTTTTGTGTTTCTCTATTTTGTTTTTTAGGTGGAAGGGCTGCAGTCCTGCAGTCCTATAGCACGAGACGCCCCTGATTAATTGTTGTTTTTAGGTTTAGATATAGCCTGTGTGAAAGATATTAGTGTGTTGATGTATTGTAGTTAGGGCAAAAGCTGTGTTAGGTAGAGGTTAGAAGATTTTATTGTAGAAGATGATCTAGGAGCTGTAAACCACTACAGAAAAGCCCTTCCAATGAATCACAGCGAATGAAGCCAATATTCTTTTACACTTCTTTATTACAAAGACACCTTCTTCACAATTTAACAAAACACCAACTTCTTCCTCTAGCGCCTCGGCTCACAAAGCCTTTAACAGAGTACATCAAACAATCAACCTATTGCTCTATTTTTACATCATTGGCCAATTAACTCATTATTACCAACACAATTAAAAACTTCTCTCTTAAAAAGACAGCTTATAAAAAACACTTTATGACTTCCATATTCCAGGATTTATCGATGATTTGCTAGACAACCAAAAATTTATGAAGAACAGAACAGAAATATGAAGCAAAAATCTGGACAGTTGAGAGGTATGGTAGGTATAGAAGAGTTGGTGATTGGACCAGGGTTGGGTGTATATCACCTGAGAGTAGTAAGTTTTGTATAGGAAGTTTTATTGGTGAATATTTGAGGTTAACAAAGATATACTTGGCTTTATTTTGGGAGAGAGTGTAAGCTGTTGAAATAATTTCATTTTGTGAAGGTGGGTGTCATTGTGGTAAAATAGTGTAGGGGCAATATGGAATGTGCAAGTAGTTGAGAGAGGAGTTTGTGAGTAGGTAAGTGTAGGGGCAAGGATTCTAAATGTTAGGGTGTGATGATAGGAGGTAGAGATAGAGAGAAAGAAAAGCAGAGTTGTAGTGAGAAGAAGATGTATCATATTGAGTGATAGGGTAAAGGTAGGAGAAGAAATAGTTTGGGAGAGTAGTGCAATAAGATGAGATGATTTATAATATTGCCAGAAGAATAGAGTTAGGGAGGTAGGGTTAGGCCTATCATTAGGAAGAGTTTCTATGTAGAAAAGGAAATGAAGTTTGATATGAAGGATTTGAGGAAGTTGGGAGTGGATTGACTAGATATAGTATAAGTTTAGAGTATTTGGGGTGTGGGAATGGGGGTAGTGTAGGGTAGCAGAGTGAGCTCGACCAGAGTGAGTGCAAATGGCGCAGGCCTCAACCAGCTCATAGCAGACTGCAGAAACCAATCGGCATGATGGCTAGTAGGGCATGTGATTAAAGGAGCCTGGCTAGTGCATAACAGAGGGCAGTAGCTAGGCTTGAGTAAGGTAAGTTTTAAAGAGGCTATTAAGGAATCAAGGCAAGAGGGACTTCTAATAGTTGGGGAATGGAACAAAAGCTACTGAAGGGAAAAAGTGTAGAGGGGTTAAAGGTGGAGCAGTGTAGCAAGGTGAAGAATAGGACAGAAAGGAAAGGGAATGGGTATAGCAGGAGAAATACTCAGTGATGTGCAAGAAGCCTTAACAAACAGAAGTTATGGCATGCAGAAAAAAGGATGTTAACATGCATTAATTAGTACTGTTTGCAGGACCTCTGTTTCTTTGCAGGGTGGGAGTAATGGTATCTTGGCTGAACTGGGACCTGTGTTCAAATTACTGGAGTGGCCAGTTCAGGTTTCATTAATTAATACTGTTTGCAGGACAGCTTTTTCTTTACAGGGTGGGAGTAATGGTATCTTGGCTTAAGTGCGTTGGGACCTGTATTCAAATTACTGGAGTGGCCAGTTCAGGTTTCCAAGGTTAAGCAGTGGACCCCACTCTAAATCAAGGAATTTCAGCTTCTGCACAGCACCAGGACTGAGTAGAACAGAGAGAAGCAACAGAAATAGTACAAAGACATATAAACATTTAGCATATCCTTTTATCAGTAAATATGTTTTGTTCATTTCTTATGTGATACTATTCACCTGGGCTGTGCCTGCAAATGTTCTATTGAGATCAGTGCACTACCCCAGTAAACAAATATAAACAAATAAATGCCTACTAGCCCTGCATGGTGCCCCTATTGACATGGTACCAGTCTACAATGTCAGTGTCATGAAGGCCATGAAACATTAAGCAAGATGAGATGACACAGTGCCTCAGATGGTGACAACATGCACCATTGTAGCTACCAGTGCAACAATGGTTTGTGACATTCACACATTTGCTAAAGCAGCAATTATCCCTAACATAATTCTGCTACTACCCTGCATTAACACTGGGATTTCACTGTGGTTAAACCCGTTGGTGGTGGCGCTTCACATTGCAGACTTCATGTTTCTGAATTGCTCTGCTGTCTTGTTTTCCCTCATTTGCATACACGATGATGCTCACTTTGATAATGTAATTATACTACCATTAGTATACAGTGCAAGCAGCTTTGTTACCCAGTCTCCTCTGCCCGCTTTGAGTTCATCAATGAACATCAGGTGAGCGGCCATTCATTGTACATGATTATCATCATAGAGCAAATGTTTCTGTATCTCGATGCATGTTAGACTACAAGATGTGGATGAACAATTATCTATGTGGTACAAACAACTTCAAAAGGTGAAAAGAACAGCTTAGAAAGCATGCATAATATTACTTGTACAATACCAGTGAAATAAAATAGTTTGTGAAATGTTCTTTTCTTCAGCATATGATTCATACTTCTCATATAAGGTAGTTAAGTATAAAGTTAAAAAAAGTAAGTGCTTCAGACAAGACATAAGGGTGTTCACTTTTAGGAACGAAACTGACAGCACCATCTGCTTTATAGAGAATGGTACTCACTTGGCAGTTATAGGAAATAAATTATATTACAAGAATGTAAAAGGTGATCTGTCTTCCTTTTTTGGAATTCTACAACTGGGTCAAGGCAGGGGTTGTCTTCTAATGCTATAGTTAGTATAATGCTAACTAATACAAGAAACCTAGCTATTAAATCTATTGCATTTTGTTTAGCACCAAGTTTACACAAAACTGATGCCAGTCTGCCTTATAATATATATACCTGATTCATATCACAGAATTCAGCCTTGTCATACCAATGCTTATAACTGGAGAAATTGTATATGGAGTTGTCCATTTTATAATGCATTTATTTATTTATGTACTTGCCTGTCTACATATCTGTTTATCTGTCTACTTGTTTGCTTCCACTTGCTGACCAGTATTGTCTGACTGAGCTTTAATAGCTCCTTTTCAGTGGAGGCCCTGACAGAAAAGCTCTAGTACAATATTTGTTATATATACATAACATTGTGATTATACACAAAGTGGAAACAAAGGTACAGTATGCACACATCATACCTCTCAACCTCTTAGCACAAGAAATCTGGAGAAAGGCAAAAATAATGGAGGAACAAAGACCCAAAATTAGGGACTGATTTTAAGTATTGCTCTTATAAACTTAGAAGGTTGCTGGAATCATAGGATTTGCATTGCCATAGATTTTCTGAAGGACATGAAGTCCGAAACCAACAGTCTATCATTATTTAGTGATTTTAATTCTCAATGATTTACTAAAAACTCAGATTTTATGAGGCACAGCCCAAAAATATGAGGTGAAAATTTGGAAATTCTGCAAAAATCTGGACAGTTGAGAGGTATGGTACACATTTAAAATAAACGTGTGCATATTGTAAATGTATACACATTTACAATAAATTATATTACAAATCAACAATGATGTATACATGTGTACATAATGGATTTATACAGTTTAGGCATAGCTAAGTGTTAGTTTTTTCACAATGCATAATACTGAGGCAGCAAAGCAGAGGCTTCATCTAGAAGACCTAAATGATAAAACTGTTGGAAAGACTGTCATTATCATTGGGTAACTTTAAAAATGTAATGATATACAGAGTAATTTTAATTAGGGATAAGATTTTTGAGAATGTGGTCAGGATTTGTGAACAAATACACTTCACACTATGCTAGTGTGTGTGATGAGTAGCAATGAGCGTGCTGTTTGGTATTCATTCACTGAAGAGTTCTACATGCCATGCTGAGACCTCTAATGAGTGATGCTGTCCTCACATTGCTGTGCCTCTACCCATCAAAACTATTATTGCATCATATATTTACAATAAATCCAAATATGATACACATCATATTAATATACAGGATTTAAGAATACTTGATATTGTTAATAGAATGATGATATTATAAATTAATTGATAGATATTGTATTTATTTAGATGAGTATAGTTTAGACTTAATTAATAAAGGCACACACTTAAAGGCTCAGGCCACACCCACTAGGAGTTAAAGGTACACACTGAGGTAATGGAGACTGAGGTAATATAGATATAGGTAGAGAGCATGCTAATGAAGCTCTAAAATGACATATCAAAATGAGAATGTAGCAAAAGAACGAGTAAAACTCATATCTTCTTGACCTCCTCCCTTTTATATACTAACAATACTCTTTTTGTTTGACCACAAAGAAGACATTTAGAAATAAATGTGAAATTGCATTAGAAATCTGCTGCAACAACTAATACTGTATGCTGCTGCTGCTTTGTGACAGTCCCAGAGGAGAAGATTGTTTAGACCACTTTTAACATATCATGGACTATATGATACACAGATAATAGAGATCACAGAGTGGAATACAAAATATGCAGACAAAAATATAAAACAAATGTCCCAGATCTTTTTGTCATCCTCTTGAGGCATGGAATAATCCTTAATGGAAATCAAGGTATGTGTAGCATTATGTATACTAGCTTGGTGGTCAGACACACACACAGGATATATAGATTTAGGCACATATTTCTCAATTCAGCCTCACAGCTATCACATACTTCCAGCAGTGCAATGCGCACCCAAGTAAGGTCATACCTGGTTTCCATATACCCCCAAAGGAAGCTACAAAATGATAATACCGCTGGGCAAAGCAACTGTTGTGATGTTCTGGTAAAAGATGTTCACACATTGAAGTAAAAGCCACACCTAGTGAACAGGGAAGGAGGTATATCAACAGAGGAGAAGGAGGTACTATTTCATATGGTTTTGCCCAAGGGATAATCTATAACATTTGTGCAGGTTACCCTGACAATTTCCATGACTCCTGCATATGGCACATCTGCAACCTGCATCTAAGATTTTCTAGGGGTAACTTTCCACAAGGGCATCTAGTCAAGGATGCAGGGTATGCAGTGAAGCCTTGGCTCATGAGACCCATGATGAGCTTGACACACCCTTGCAGGCAGGTTTAATGTTTGCGTTTAATGTTGCAGCTAGATTTATATAGATATAAGCTTGAAATGTTCATGTTTCATTGTCTAGATACCTCTGGTGGTGCCCGCCAGTATGATTCAGCCACCTCTGACAAAGTACTGATAGTCTGTACTGTGTTATATAATATTATCGGTAGGAAACAGCTGCAAAAGGACACAAATGCAAGGACAACTGCCCAGCGGACCCCACAGCCACAGCAGGGCCCAAAAATGAGGAAATGAAATGAAAACCAGCAACTAGCCAGCAGGGATTATCCTGGCAGATGAATATGCGCATGCTATGGTCTAGGGAAGTAAATAGTAAATACTGAAACAAGAAACAGCCAGGGAATGATTGTTTTATAGGGCTATAGGTAGCCCTAGGGCTGATAGCCTAGTAGCAACCTATGAACCTATGACCATGGCTAACAGAATGAATGACGACACACACTCTCCCCCATGGGGAAAAACTTAAGAAGCAGATTCATTTCAGGCAGTAACACTGATGCATGCAATATCATCAGCCTTTACCCATGGAAGAGTTGTGCTCTGTGAGCATCAGACATAGTCAAACCAAGAAGAGACAGTTTGTATCAGTAGTATTAAGCAGCATTAACCAAGGTAAGTAATGAACCTATAAAGAACAGATAAATGATTACCCTCCTATGCAAGTATTGTACTTCACTAAGAAAAAACATTGCTCAGCTGTACAGGAATGCCAACAATAACTCATGAGTGATATATGCAACATAAATTATAAAAATAAGTAAGCTGCTAAAAGGCATATAAAATGACTTGTCACAGCACATGTATACAGCCTGGGCATGTCAAACCAACCCCCACAATGTTAAGTTAAATTTCACCATCATCCACATAGGTATATGATCAAGAATACTTATGCAGCCATAATACAGAGGAAATATAGCATAATTATGTAATACACAATTGAGAATAAGCCATCCAACAGGGTAAACCAGTGGCCTGCTCACCACTATACATCACATAAGTGTTGCCAAAGTTAGACTGCACAGCAGTGACCAGAATAACCTCAGCATTATCTGCACACTGTACTGAGCAAGTAGTAGATTATAATGAATAAGATTGCAGTACTAGTAATGCTATTTCAACTACAGTCTGGAACAAAACCTAAATAACACTCTGTTAAACATGAACAGGATAATAAAAAGTACAATTCAGTACAATACTTTGGATGAAAGCAGGCATCAGACTAAGCAAGCTTTAGCTATCAGCTCTGTGCATCAAACATAGGCAAATGTAAGTCACCAAGAAATCTGCATGCATCCCCTGAGCACCTCTGCCCACACCTCTGTGTGGTACTTCACTCTCATGTTGGTTAGGGGTAGACTCTGCCAGCTCTACAAATGGGATAACCACAATTCCCTGATCAACAGTGTCACCCTTAACCAGTCCTATCTCACAGGGCTCCACATCATGGGTATGTATAGGCATACTCAATGTTTGCATACTATGGAGAGAGGATGTGGGATCCAAAACCTCAGTGTCAAACATACCCTCTGTGCCTGTTAATCACTGCCATCATCGTGAAAGGCTACCAATACTAAAACATCAGGCAGTAGGAAATGTCCAGTCCAGCAGAAGGCTCACCTGTGATTATAGCAATAAAAAACAAAAATAAAAGAAATATAGGAAGAAGTGATCAGACATATGCTGTGTAACCCCGAGTAAAGCAATACTAGATTCAAGTGCAAGTCAAAATGTCAGTAAGGTAGAAGATCAATGCACGGATGAATACAACTACAAAAATTATGCCCAGACCATTTGCAGGTGGTTGCAGAAATGCAGTACCAGATGTGCCTAGACAATCAAAATGGAGATGATAGGTATGATAAGCATTAGACAGAGGATGAAACATGAAAGGCAAACTATTTATACCTCTAAAAATCAAAGAAACCCCTCCATCTCAGTGAGAGTCGTTCTGTAGCAAGACCACACCGGTAGCTCTTTGTTCCCATGCAATAGCACTGTCTCTTTTTTGCCTTGGTAATCATGTCACTGGCCTGTTGTTTGATTGCCTGGTAATCATGATCATGGACACCCATTGCATTCATATTATCAACCACCTGTCACCAGACATCGCCATGGAAGGGCTTGCCAGGTATATTTTTTTACTAAGATGCTTGAGCCATGTTGACAGACATCCTGGACTATAACCTCATTCTATGCATCTAAGAATGCAGGTTTACATGGCCTGGATTTTTTAGATGTCATATCCCTGTATTGAAGTAAAAAGTAAAAACAAAAAGAGAAAATAAATAGCTACCAGACAAATCAACACAAACTGTGTCCTTACAAGACAATCTACTCTGGGCAGAAAACAAATATGCATTTATACAAGCATCATCTTTAAACATTTGTAATTAAATGATCTATATGAACACTTGTATAATAAATAACTGTAAACAATCACCTGCAGACTCCTCACTCCGCCCCCTGGCAATAACCAAACTGAATAAGAGGAAATAAATTTGCTAATGTCCAGAAAATAAAACAGTATTAGCAATGATACAAGTGTATGAAATGGCACTTTTAAAATAAAATAGCATTCTATATTCAGACATCTGTTAACAACTCCAAGGACATGTGGGCAGAACACTTTTGTATAAAATAAATTTCATTGATCATTGTAATTGCAACTGTTAAATCCTCTTTAGAAAACATTGCAAATTGCAGACAGCAGTCAGTTATATAAGAAAAAGCAAAGAATACTTACAAATGAACCATGCCCCAACCCAGAACCACAAATGGCAAGACCACAACCCTTCTAATGAGATAAGAGGTCTTTATGTCAAGCATATAGAACAACCTCACCATACATTTTCTGAAATGTCAGTTTAACATGTCTGCTTCTCCTAAGTCAGAAATATCTTCACATCCTCAGAGAAATGTTTCCATAAACTCATGTAACATAAGTTGAGGATCATTACTATAGCAAGGGTATAAGTTCTATAGCAACACAAATGGGCAAAGTGCAAACTTCACTTTCAATTTTCTAAGAAAGCATAATACTAAAGTCATAACCATGTGTAGTACTTGTAAATAACACAACATACCTTGATAGGAATTGTAATAATGTTCCCCAAAAAGAATGCAATTATTGCAGTTTAACTCAGGCAAATAGCAGTATCTTGAGTTTTGAAGTAGTTAGTGAATCCAAGCTGTCTTCCCTACTATGATACAAGTTCCTTAGACCAGGGTTGTGCTTACATATTGTAGATCACCCTTCTAGACATATTTAATATGTAAACTAGATGTCAGCTCATTATCATTCCTGAATCACTCAATCTGCTTGATGTGCTGGCCACATAAACATGGTCTGAGGACATACACAATGCTGTGCATATGCCCTAGCTGTACAACAGCGAGCATTCAGAACTGTGGCTAGCTAAATGCTTGGAAGTGTCACTCATTAGCAGTAATTCATGATAAATTAAGTGTTTAATACTTCTGCTACTTTGATATACACTTATAGAGAGTGTGCCATGGAGAATAGGCTTACAGCAAAATTGTGGTTACATTGAGTGATTTAGGAGAGAACCTTTAAATGACCTTTATGAAAATATGCTTAAGAGGTAACTGTGCCTCTGAGTAAAAAAAGTGTATGTATTATAGGTTAAGTATAAATTGCTTAAACATACAAACAGAGGAGCTCAAAATTAATGCAAATTGTAATGCATGCATGTTACAAATGTACTATTAGAAAGGGATATTGTACAATATAGGGATAAGCTAGCTTATGCACCTCCACATTCTGTGTATACACCTAAGGGAAACCACAAGAATTTTTATAGGTACAATGATGTGGTAAGGGATGAACAAGAAGGCACAGGAAGTGCTGATAATTATCACAAAATCCACCACAGTGGTACTATTTCTAGTTCCCCTAATTTTGTAGTAGAACTGGATTTTCCAACTTTGAGATGCTTGGAGAGATTGGTAAACAGATACACTGAGAAAGGACAATATCAGGTGAGTTATTTCCCCAGAATCAGAACAGGAATGTGTACAGGGAGAGGGGCAATTACAGAGAGAGATAATCAACTCTCAGTGAGTTCACCATTTATAATTATTCTGACAGGACTATAACTGAAGACTACTTTAGACTGTTTTCAAAAGACTTTAAATGTATACCCAAATGGAAGTTAGATGTAGCAGATATTATTTTGGAGGTAAAATTATACCTGAGGAAATTAAATTTCAGTATCCTGTTGTCAGATTCAGGGACACATATAGCTTATAGGTTGCAACATGACTGTTTTACACCTAAGAAAAAAAGCACCTTTAATCCCCCTCTGCAGCCCTTATTGAGTATTTATGAGAAAATTGTTTTGGAAGATATATATAATCTTTACCATGTGAAAGAAGGATGACATTGGAACTTGACCAGGGAAGAGAGTATGTTATTACAAGAATTAAGGCAGGATCCCAACATACATATTATGACACCAGACAAGGAGGTGGGATTGTGATATATAATTCTTGTGATTATTCCAACACTATGCAGAACATATTATTTGATGAGAGGACTTATAAGTCAGTTTCCAAAAACAAGAATAATATAGCCTATTCCTGAACTGATTCCTATCTTGAGGAATATGTGCTGAACCAAAGAATAAGTGTAGAGATCTCCCTTTTTTATATCAGAAACATCCCATTATACCTTCATTTTTTGGAATTCCCAAGATACACAAAAACATAGAGGCACCCCCTTTTAGACCAATTGTAGCAGCTAATGTGTCTAAAATTCACCTTCTTGCTGTGTTAGTAGATTATTGGGTTAAGCCTTTAGTTAAAAGTACTCCTCATCTAGTAAAGGACTCTTGGGATTTCCTTGGCCAAATCAAAAATGAGTTATGGAACAAAGATCTAATGTTCCTAACTGTAGCATTAAAGATCTGTTCTCTGTGATTCCTAGAGAGGAAGGGTTGGCCCTGTTTGAAGAGACCTCGATTATGTGTTCAAGTCTTTTTCATGATAAGATTACCTTTATTTGTGAATTAATGGCACTTATTTTTGAGAACAACATTGTATATTTCCAAGGTAAATACTTTCAACAAATTCAAGGAGTGGCAATGGGGGAAGCCTGTGTCCCTGTATATGCTAATGTTGTAATTTTAGGTTGGGAGAACATATTTTTGTTTAACTGCTCCTTTTAGCAGAGCATACAATTATATATTAAATTTTTGGATGATTTGTTCTTTTTATGGAAGGGGCCCCAAGAGGAGTTCATGAATTCCTAAATTACTTGAATGGTACAACTTAATATATAGAATTTATCTACAATTTTAATTATTCCAATATCAAATATTTGGACGTTATTATATCACATTCAAAGGAAGGATTTAAGTCCAACATCTACCGTAAAAAAAACTTTTTGTAATTCCTAGCTGCATTTTTCCAGTAATCATTCCTTAGCGCAGAAAAAGAGTTTAGTGACGGGTCAAGCCATTCGGGTGGCTAGGATGACCTCATGCATTGAGGATGTTAGGAGTGAACTGGATGTGGTGGGTAACATGTTTTATGAAAGGGGGTAAATTAGTAGATCAGATTTTGGAAGAAGTCTACAGTAAGTGGGATATTCTATACAAACCTCTGTTAGGTGTAGATTTAAGTATTGATTCAGTTAAAGGTAATAATAACCCTACATTTGAGAAAGCTTGAGTCCTACAACATAGCCATGTCTCTGGTAAAATTAAAAATGTCCTTAGGAAAAACTGGAATATTTTTAGGGTAAACCCAGTAGTATATGACACTTTAAGGGACCAGCCGTATTTCATAAACAAAACTGGGGCAAACTTTAAGAGACTTTGGATCCAACAATGAGCATGAGAATGGTATTAGACCATGTGGTTGTTGTAACCAGCATCAATACATTAGTAAACAGAGACAGTTTACACTGAAAAATAGTATGGGGACTACAATCATTTTCCAGCATGGGAACTGTGGTACTAAACAAGTGGTATATTTAGCTTTATGTGAAAATTGCGAACATTTTTATGTAGGGAAAACAGAACGTGCATTGATCGTTAGATATAAGAACACATCTATGAGATTCAAAATCAAAAGGAGAACAATGCTTTATATAAGCACTCTGTTGTTTGTGAGGGATTTATGAAATTCATTTTTGGTATTGTAGAAATTATTAGAATTGAGTAGAGGGGGGAATTGGAAAAAAAAAAACATAGTGAGAGAAAGATAAACTCAGTGGCAACTGCATTTAGCTGCCATGTTTCCACCAGGCTTAAATGCTGTGGTGTCAGTTTCTCCTTTTTTATTAGAAAGGGCTGAAAGAATTTAGGCATAAAACATTTATTGAAGTATATTTATTATGCATTTATTATGAATGTCTTAAGTTTAGTTTGCTTTTATATGTGGCAATGCAATTGATGTATTTTTTATTTAACATACTGTAATTTAATCATGGCAGTATGGGTGGTTCAGTGATGGTGGTTAAAACTGCTTTTAACTCTTGATTGGTTTATTTATTGATTGATTAACCTATTATGGTGAAGGGTGTGCTATTTAAATTAATCCTTTATGGCATTTCTTTGTATTCTGATGAGGTTCCAGGTGTTTGGGACAAAAGCACTCAATACTGGTGTGTGTTCTGCAATAAAGGCGCTTTTTCCAACTTATGCCCTTTTTCAGTGCAGTTCTTGCCTTGTTTCAGTGTTTTTTGCATTGTTCCAGCCTGCTGGTTTATGTTACAAATGTATCAAAAGTGACTAATGCTCACAAACAAAAGGGAAGAATATATTCTTGTATTGCATACATTTATTTACACTATGACATGGTTCACTAGCATAACTTGTGCAACTGTCTTATTTAGCCAGACCTCTACTATGAAAAGATAAAGGGCAAGTGTGAGAACATGGTTATGTTGCTCCCTAAAACTGAAATTTCAGAACTAAAAAGCTTAGTATATGTGCTCAATCTTCTCTACCTCATAACATCTAGGTTGATGTAGCAAACACTGTTAATCTTGTCAATATTTTATAACGCCATGGTTTCACAGTTCCGAGACCAGGCCTGGAACAAATGGAGAACCACAAACCCCCCCCCTAGATCGCATCAAGTTTCTGCAGCTTAGAAATTCAACCAAAGCAGCCGTTATGTCTGATAAAAAACAATATTTCTGTCACCTCCAAGATAAATACCAGTATAATCCTAAAAAATTCTGGGCTGGATTCAATCACCTCCTTCATCCAGGTAAATCTACCACCCCCACCCCTGAAAAACTCATGGATAAAGATCCAGGAGAAATAGCCAACACTTTTAATTCTTTTTTTACTGAGACCATCCAGTCCCTCGCCAGTCAGCTTACTACTTCTCCCTCGGCTGCAACCTTAACTACAGACCCAACTTAACCCTCCTTCAACCTACAACCTACCTCTACCTCCTATATTCGTACCCTCTTGAAAAAACTTAAACCAACCACCCTAGCGGCTGACTTACTCCCAGCCAAATACTTACAAATAGCATCTGATGCCATAGCCTACCCTGTTTCAATCTTGATCAACCGGACCATTTCCGAAGCTTCTATTCCCTCAATCTGGAAAATCTCTTATATCATCCCTCTCCATAAAGGAGGGTCCTCCACTGACACATCTAACTATAGACCCATAGCTATACTGTCTCCTCTAGCCAAAATCATGGAACGGTGCGTTCACAAGCAACTCATTACCCACCTCACACGAAACAACCTCCTGTCCAACATCCAACACGGCTTTCGCCCCCATCATAGCACAACCACTGCTCTCCTCTCCTTTGTTGACTCAGTCAACCACAACCGCAATAATAAATTAATATCCTCTTCGCTCTTTCTCGACCTATCGAAAGCCTTCGACATTGTCAATCACCAACAGTTGCTCCACACACTGGAAACCTTTCATCTTAGCAAACCAACCATAAGTTGGTTTAATGCCTACCTCTCTTGTAGAAAACAGGCGGTTCAGTGGCAAAACAGGCTATCAGACCTACTCCCCACTAATATCGGTGTTCCCCAAGGATCTATTCTCGGTCCCCTTCTTTTTTCCGTCTTTATAAATGGTCTACACTCTATCATTCCCAAAGCCACCTGTATTCAATATGCAGATGACTCCACCCTGATCTGCTCTGATGTCTCTCTCGCCAAACTCCAAGTCACAACCCAAAACTGCTTTTCCATAGTTGAAAAATGGTTCTCGGAACTAAAACTCCTACTTAACCCAACCAAAACCAAATTACCTCTATTTTTCCCCACTCCAATTACCTCCCAAGGAATAGAACCTCCTAATACCTACAACCCAACCTTCCATGTGTCCTCCAACAATGGGACCATAATCAATCCTGTCTCCCACACCAAACTACTAGGGGTGACCATAGACCACAAGCTTAAATTTGATATGCATGTAAACCTGACCATTAAGTCGGTAAACAAGAAACTTGGGTCCATGTATAGAATAAAGAACTTCTTAACCCCGCACACCAAACTAACTATCGCCCGGACCCACCTCTCCACCTTTACTTTTATGCCTCCCGATATTCTCCTTCCTTAACAAGAGAGAGCTCAATAAACTATCTACAACCTATAACCATATAGCCAGATTCATAACTGGAATGCCCTATCGCACCCATCACTGCCTAAATCTAAGGACACTGGAATGGTTAGAACTGCCCAACATTCTCAAACTCAACCAACTCACTGAGGCATTTAAAATAATCAACCATCCGGACAAAACCCCCTCACTGAACAAAATACTTACCCCCTACTCCAACCTTACGTTCCTCAGGTCATCCAAAAGGCTACTAGTGCAGACCATTAAATCTAACAACTCGGGAGGTGAAGCTCTCTATGCCAATTCCATTGGTAAATCCTGGAATGCCCTCCAAAACAACCTAAGACTTATGACCTCTCTTCTCCAATTTAAAAGACACCTCAGAGTTCTCCTAAAGTCCCAATGGCTATGCCCCTGCTCTAATCCAGACTAATAGCAAACGTCCCTGGCCCACCTAGGCCTCTACCCAACCCAAAACCTTAAGGGTCCACAATGTAGCCCTGTTAGACCATCTACACAAGTCTGTAACTCTTTAAAACAATATGTATAACTACTTGCTTGCTTTATTTTGCCTATAAATGTAATAATAATTACTTGATTCAGCTTATGTTCTTGTTTTTGTTTATGTACCTCTGTTCTTGGAGCTTTTCTCCCCGGGCCTCTACTGAAAATGGACATGTATCCAGCTAGACTAGCCCGGTCAACAAATGTAAAATAAAAATAAATAAAAAATAAATAAAGAGTGTTTGAAAGTAGGGATCCTTAATATCCTTATTTTAATGGTATAAGACCATAAAGTTCAGATATCATCACACAAACCTTTTTTATATTTTTTGCTTCATACTTTGTACAATGCGTAGGCATTGTGCATTGGTGACTGTCAGTGGTCAGTAGCAGTGAACAATTTGGAATGCCATCAGTGGCACACATGAGACTGCTGCTTTTGTGCATTAGTCAGCACTCTGGATAGTACTAATTGCCAAAAAGACAGCTGTTACACAACTTTCACTGTGGTTCAACATGCTAATACAGTAAGATATCAGAAACAGCACCAATAAAGTAGGGTTTAAGTCCAGATTTGAATATTTTGAAGGTAATATTTACAGCTAAAGAAATGTTTGCGTCTTGAAACCTGAAGTATAATTGCAACCTCCAGTGTTTGGTTATAACATCACAAGTGTGTATAATGGATGATAAATGAGATACTTTTCATACATGTCTCCTGCAGTATTCTGACTACTGATTATAGTAATAACACACTTTTATGTGCATGATTTAACATATATGGCATGGATTAAAGTATGATGAAGTAAAATAAGCAAAACGTTAATTGTGAAATATGTATCCTTAATCAACCCCATTGTAGATATATCTGAACAAGTACTCATTACATTAATTTTGTTTCATTAACACAGGTGTAAACTTTAGTTGAATAAGCTGTGTTCAGCATGACCTTATGTGAGCTGCTATATGGCCCCTTCCTCAATAAGTCTCATGATATGAAGGCATGATGATGTGTAATCATGTGGCAAACACTGTTAAAATGGTAAATGTTTCTGAGCAATGCCATAGGTATTGGGTTCACATTTAGATACTGTAGATGGCCACCTCTTAAATAAATCATCAGATATCTTAATGTTTTTGTGTTGTTGTTATTTTAGCTTCTGCATTTGCATGATGCTAAACATTGTACATTGTTGATTGTTGGTGGTCACTAGTAGTAAACAGCAGTTAAATTCTTAAGGTAAAACTCAAAAAAAATATTTGGCATGCACAAAGACTTACTCATCAGTAGTGAAGATTGGTCTGATGCTGATATGTTTCAATCAGCAGGCCAGACAGAAATGAGTGCAGAAAATATACCTATTATGTAACTTTCTCTGTGGCTCAATGTGTTGATGCAGTAAATTCTGTGTAACTGCAGCAGTAATACAGGATTCAAATACACCTTACATTTTTTTTACTAAGGGGTCAGAATAAACTATTGTCAGTGACTTTAATTATTAATCGAACATGAAGTACATCTGTCAAGTTGCAATCTGAAACTTACAATATAAGTCACTAACAAATGTTTAAAAATGTAACTATACTCTGGGGGAAATTTAATAAAGCCTACACTTACTTTTTTTCCATGTAGGCATCGTGGCACACTGCTTACATGAAAGTAAGCAGGTCTGCAATCCAGAAAACAGAGCTAGGTTGTGCACAAGCACGTGCCAACATGGAAGTATCCGCGGCATGCAAATCACCTCATAAGCAGGTGAATTACATGCAAATGAGGGAGGTAAAGTAATCCAGCAAGCAGATAATCAGTCCTGCAGACCCTGTGTTGGTGTCCATAGTGTACACGGAAAAAAAATCCGTGTACAACATTTCAAACAGACAACAGGGGCTATAAAAGTGTAGTTAGATGGACAGAAGTAGCATAGCAGATGCAAATATGTCAAAAATTATCCTCCATGTGTCCAAAACCATATGGGAAATAATTAAAAATACTTTTATTTTTTTAATGATGTGGGTATGTTTGCACGATGCTCCACAGTGCTCAAAACAGTGGTGGCATGGTGCTGTTGATAATGAGGCAAGGCCTGGAATCATGTAGAAGTTCTTTGTGTTTCACTGTTGCAGTCATTACATTTAGGGTAATCTGTTGGCAGGTTGCCCTCAGTCAGCCTAAATTCCACAGTCGGCTCCTGCATCGGTTGCTGTCTCCTCTTCCATGACGTCAGGTCGTCAGGGGTATAAAACAGGCAGCTGACGCCATTTTCTTTAGTCTTTCTTGCCACACGGTGCCCGAAGCAGAAGCAGTTCTCAAGTGCCGGTTGGCCGACTCCTGAAATTTTTGAATTCGAGTTTCAGAACCAAAGTCTTCACTAAAGCTAAGTAACTCACTGGGAAAACTTTTTCTTGCTCCATACCGATGGCAGTAAAAGTTAATAATTGCATTACTTGTGGGAAGCAAATACCTCATAAGGATTTCCATTTGTACTGTATTCCTTGCCTAGGCCCTGATTATAACATGCCTAGCTGTTGGTTTTGTGCTAGATTTAACCAATGCACTATTAAGCATCAGCATATCTTTGCTTCAAAATATTTTGAAAACAGATTTAACTATCTTGAAATGTCATCGGATAGCAATCCAACTACCGGAGTTCACAAAAAAGGCAAAGAAAAGGACAGAGACAGACCGTCAAGGTCCAAAACCGATGACTAAGCTTCTCCTAAGCCAGTCACCGGTTCGCAGGTGCACAGTGAGGCGCTTTCACAGCCCCTGATACCCGCAACCTTCGAGTCGTATGCCTCTACCGAGACCCATGTGGAGTCCGGCATGCCGCGAGATTCTCAAAGTATTGTACCCGCGGATGTCTCTCCCTCGGATGGGTCCGGAGCCGTTGAGCAGGCACCGGCTTCTGAGGGTGTCTTCAGGCCTCAGCATTTCTATATAAAACCGACACCAGTTTCACAATCAAAGATAAAAGCAACTTCTAAAGCTAAAAAACTGACGCATGAATCACATGCACAGGCCTTTATGCCCAAAAAGCAGATGACCAAAATGGCTGAAGACCTAATTACCTTGATCAGGGGTTCCCAACCCCCTCCTGTTAAGAGGCCTAGGCAAGACACTGATTATGAATCTTCAGATCAGGTTTCTATTTCTTCTGATTCCTCTTCTGATCAGGAATTTTCTATACCACCCTATGAGGATTCTGATGCAGAGGAATCAATCCCATCTGCATCTCCTCCTGAAGATTATTCATTTGGAGAAACCTTGCATACTTTGAGGGAGCATTTTCACTGGGAGAGTCAAGATTTCTCAGAATCAAAAAAGAGGCTTAGGGATTTCCTTCTTCTCCCTCAGCATAGGCCTTTAGCCATACCTCTTTTTTTAGACATTGTGGATGATGTATTTTCGGAGTCAAGCTTGACTCAAGACTCCTTACCTCCGGCTCCTAGCAAGCCAGACAGATATTACAGGGTTCCTGACTCACACAACTTTTTATTTAAAAACCCTGCTGCTGACCCTGAAACTATTTCACAGGGTCCAAAAGATGTTAAGGCCTCAACAGCAAAAAATCCTACCCCCTCTGATAGAGATTCTAGAGCTCTGGATAGATGGGGAAAGAAGGTTTATACATCTGCAACCTTGGCAATTAGGGCCTTAAACTGCCAGTTTCATATGCTCAAGTATCAACAGCATGTTATGGGATTACTGAAACAGAAAATTATGTTGATTTCTGAATGTGCAGAAATAAAGAATTGCAGGAATTATTGCATGCAGCAGAACAAGTTGGAAAGCATACTTTGCAATGTGGTTTTGATTCCTTAGAGGCCTCCTGCAGGGCTGCAGTTACTGGATCTGTGATTAGGAGGCATGCCTGGCTAAAAGAGCAAAATTTGCCTGATCATGTTAAAGCTAAATTGCTGGATGCACCTTTACAGCATGATACTCTGTTTGGTATCAAGGCAGAAGCGGTTTTAAAGAAAATGGAAGACAAAGCTAAGTCTATGCAAACTGTAAAAGTCTTCTTAGAAGTGCAGCCACCAAGATTCAGTAGACACTGTCCCACAAAAAATTGGTTCTTTCCTGTGTCCAACAGAGCTCCACAGGGCAAATCCAGGTGCCCCTAACGGTTCTAGATACCAGTCACAGGATTCTTACAGGTCAAAGCAATGGGGTGCTTCTACCTCCAAATCTAGAGAAAATAAAGCACAACCCTACAGTAAGCAGTCTCAATGACTTCCCTCTGCCATCACCAAGCACTTATCTTTTGGCAGCACCCTTAGGGTGAAAATTAGCACTTTATGCTCAAAATTGGCAGTTAATAACCCAGGACACATGGGTATTAAACATAGTATCCCAGGGATACAGTTTCCTCTTCCACACTCTGCCAATTCCAAACAGTTGGCCAGATCTGCCAAAAAATCAATGGGCAAAGGCACAGAAACAAGTTACGTCCCTCATTGGGGGCTATTCAGCCAGTGCCAGAACAGGAAAAAGGACAAGGGTTTTACTCAAGACTGTTCTTGGTACCCAGAAAAGACAAGGCATGGTGCCCAATACTGGATTTATCAATTTTGAACACATTCCTGGACATTCCAAAATTCAAAATGCTAACTTTGCAGCAGCTTCTGCCCATGCTGGGCAAGAACGCTTGGCTGGTGACTTTAGACTTAAAAGAGGCATACCTGCATAACCCAATAAGGGAATCATGCAGAAGATACCTCTATTTCATGGCTGGCTTTATGCATTACCAATTCTCTGCACTGCCCTTTGGCTTATCTATGGTGCCAAGGGTCTTCACAAAGTGCCTGGCACCAGTAACTGCATTTTGCAGACAAAGAAGTATACAAATCTATCCTTACTTGAATGCCTGTCTCATTCAAGCAGAGAACAAGGACATTCTTTTTCAGCATCTGGCATTTGTGAAAAGGCTTCTAACATGCCTAGGGTACACAATAAATGAAAAGAAATCACAATTGGTACCCTCTCAAAAGATAACATTCCTGGGTTCAAGCTTGAATACAACTGCCCAGATGGCTTTCCTCACGCCAGACAAACAAAGGCAACTGACTATTTACTTCAAACAGATGGCAACAAAAACCCAGTTATCTGCAAGACAAACTCTGCAGGCTTTGGGGTTCATGGCATCCTGCATTCTACTGATTCCATATGCAAGACTGCATATGAGGAAACTACAGTGGTACCTAAAAAATTTACGGAGTCAACAATGTCACAGTCTGGAAACAATAATTCCTCTCATTCCCTGCCTACAACAGGAGTTTCTTTGGTGGGCAGAGGCATGTCACAAAAACATGGGACGGGCTTTCACTCTACCCCCTGCCAGCCAAACCTTAACCTTAGACACATCAGACTATGCATGGGGGGGCTCACCTGGAGGGAAGATGCATTCAGGGCATATGTACCCCAAATCAAATGCATCTGCATATCAACCAAAAAGAGATGTTAGCTGTTCAAAATGCCCTGACAGCCTTCACGGACTTACTTCATCCATGACAATTACTGATAAAGACAGACAACACCATGGTTATGTGGTACATAAACAAGCAGGGGGGCACACACTCATACCTCCTTTGCAGACTAGCCATGACACTGTGGGACACAGCCTTGACTTACCAAGTACATCTTCAAGCTCAATTCCTGCCAGGAAAGCAAAATACTCTGGCAGACAACTTAAGCAGAAACCTTATGGACCCTCACAAGTGGAAACTGGATCCACAAGTCTTCAGAATGATAAAGAAATGGGGGAGCCTGGACATAGACCTATTTGCCTCTCCTTGGAATTATCAACTGGACAAATGCTGCACAAGGACTTATCACAGATAAGCATGGAAAGTGGATGCCCTATCATTCAGTTGGAAAAACCTATCAATTTATGCCTTTCCTCCTCTGCCTCTTCTTCCCAAGGTCCTACTAAAAGTCAGACAAGAAAAACCAAAAATTATACTAATTGTCCTGGACTGGCACCGCCAGCACTGGTATCCAATCCTAAGGAATATGTCTCAATTCCCAGCTTGGTACTTGCCTCAAATACCTCACTTACTGTCTCAGCAAAACAATCAGATCCTGCAGAATCAGCTCCAAACACTGAACCTGGCAGCATGGCTGATCATGTAGTTATTCAAACAACACCTCTCAGTAAATCTGTGATGCATGTCATTTTGGAAGCCAGAAGGCCTAGTACTAGAAAATCTTATGCTGAAAAATGGAAGAGATTCTGTGCTTGGAACCAAGCACAAGGAACTGACACAGCAGAGCCAAATATTCCTCAGATTTTACAATACTTGACTGAGATGCTTGACAAAGGCCTATCGTTTTCATAAATAAAAATCCATGCCTCTGCCATCTCGGCTCATTACAACACAGAGCCACCAATCTTTTCTCATCCTTTGCTAAAGCAGTATCTTAGAGGGGCCAAAAATGTAAGGCCTCCCAGAAGATCACCAATTCCTGCATGGGACCTCAATTTTGTGTTGGAAAAGCTCACCCTGCCTCCATTTGAACCAGCTGCTACTGTAGATATAAAGTTCTTATCATGGAAAACAGCTTTGCTCCTGGCAATTACTTCGGCAAGAAGGGTTGCAGAGCTACAAGCCCTCATGGCTGTGGAGCCTTTTATCATACTTTACCCAGGCAGGGTGTCCCTCGGGACCAATCCTTCCTTTATGCCTAAGGTGGTTTCCAGTGTGGCTCTTAACCAAACTATTCATCTGCCAACTTTTTATCCAAATCCACAGAACAAGGGGGAGCGGATTCTGCATTCCTTGGATGTACACAGACAACTAAGATTCTACTTCAGCAGGACTAAAGCTCTAAGAAAAACTGAGCAGCTACTGGTGGCATTTGCTGCAGGATCAGAGGGAAAGGCTATTGCAAAGCAGACTATTTCAAAGTGAATAAGCCACTGCATTTGTTTCTGCTACTTACATCATGGTAAACCGGTGCCCAAGGGCATTACGTCTCATTCCACCAGGGCTGCAGCTACATCAGCAGCTTTTCTCAGAGGAGTACCAACCAAAGACATTCTAAAAGCTGCTCCTCAGAGTTCTGTTCATACTTTTACAAAGCATTATCATTTGCCTCTCTTCTCTAAGTCCAGGGCAGGCTTTGCCACTGCAGTTCTGCAGGGCCTTATAGCCACCCCTAATGCTGTTCAGCTCCAGCCTCCCATCCATAGCTTTGGGATTCTACCTAAATGTAATGACTGCAACAGTGAAACATGAAGAACATAGTACAGTTGTGTACACTTACCATAAATGTAGATGTTCGAGTGTTTTTACTGTTGCAGTCCAGGTTACCTGCCCGCCATCCCCCTTTTATTCTGGAATTTCTCTTTCCTTCACTGTATTCTATAGCCTTTGTGGTGTATTTGCTTTTAGATGAAGGTAAAGTTTATATTGTTGCATGTATATATAGTTTATATATATTGTTGCTCCCCATTTGGGGGTACATGACATCTGGGGCAAGAAAAACTAAAGAAAATGGTGTTGGCTGCCTGTTTTATACCCCTGATGACCTGATGTAATGGAAGAGGAGACAGCAACTGACACAGGACCCAAGACTTTGGAATTCAGGCCGACTGAGGGCAACCTGCCAGCAGATTACCCTAAATGTAATGACTTCAACAGTGAATACACTCGAACATCTACATTTATGGTAAGTGTACACAACTGTACTTTTCTAAGTTGTGTGTACAGATCCCTATGCAAATGAGGTGGGGTTATTGAATAGCACAAATGAGTATCCATGTGCACAGATCCCATTCATGTAGGCAAAGAAACATGTTGGTATTCAGAGAAGAGGTAGATAGTATCAAGGGGGGTGTGTCTGAGGACTTGTAAGCTCAGTGGAGCTCAGCAGCATCTGTTTGCATGGCACAGCACTCTGCTGAAAAGGGGGGGTTTACAGTTTCTGCTAACCTTTGTTAACCTTTGGGATCTGTGTTTCTGCTTGTTTCAATGCGTTTCCACATGTTTGCATGGCACACCTTCATGCTGAGCATGAGCTTTCATTGTGTGTGTGCAGTGGCTGCTGAGCATTGTTTACCTTTCGTGGTGCATATTGCGAGGTGCGCTGCAGTGCTGAGCAAGGGAGTTTGTCCAAAAAGAAAAACTGGCTGAGAAAGCCAATGGTATTTTAATTACTGATGACCACTGTTTCACTTAAATTAGGACCATTAACAGTCTGTAATGATGTACTTGGCAGGCAGCCAAGCACACAGGCTGCACCTAAAGCTGAGCACTATAAAGGTTGCATACACTCTACAATCTGATTTTTCCCCCATACTCTACACCAGTTGAGTACAAACTTGGGATTTTTAACTGAAGGAATGGTAGGAGCTGCTGTAGATCTGCTACATCTGTATGTGCTAGATGCTGAGATCATTGCTGCTGCTGTGGCTGACAATAGGCCTAGTCTGAGAAGGAGAAGAGTGTTCAGGCCAAGGGTAACCTTCCAGGAACTACATGAGCTGGAGATTGCTAAGTGCTACAGGGTGGACAGGGACATACTACAAAAACTCACGGAGCTCTGCCACCCTCGACTCAGACCCAGAGCCCAACAGAGGGGAATCCATCCCAGTGGAAACAAAGGTATGTGTATCTCTTAGGGTACTAGCTACAGGTACTTTCCAAAGACCAAATGGGACATGAGGGGATCTCACAGGCATCATCATCCAGGGTACTCCACCAGTTCCTGGATGCCATGCTACCACAAGTGAGTAAGCACATTTATTTTCCCCACACCCTTGAGAAGATGGCCAGCAGTATGCAACACTTCTACTTTGTAGCACACCACCCTGAGGTACTGGGTGTCATAAATTGCACTCAAGTACACATCAAGGCACCACCCATTGAGGATGGTAGAATCCACATCAACCACAAGAGGTATCACTCCATCAACTGCCAGGTTGTGTGCAATGCCAAGGGCATAATCGTGAATGTGTGTGCTGGCAGCCCTGGAAGTTATCACGACTCCCAAATGTGGCATGCATCACAGCTATACCAGATGTTTTCTGGGGGCTATCCAGCATGACCATTTACTGGGGGATGCTGGCTACACACTAGAACCATAGATAATGACACCCATCAGAAATGCACAAACACCCAACAAAAAACTCCATAATGAGGCACACACACAAACTAAGAACATCATAAAGTGTGTTTGGGCTGCTGAAGTCACAGTTCTGGTGCCTCAATATATCTGGTGGAGCCCTGCAGTACACTCCAGCCACATGTGCACAGATAGTCACACTATGTGCCATGCTACACAATATGATCCTGCAGAAACAGCTGCAGCAGGGTCAGCAAAGGGAAGGGATGCACAGCCCCCCACCAGTGCCTAGGTCCCCACAGCCACACCCACAGGGGAACTTGGAGGAGGAAACCCCTGAGGATGTCCCTGTAGGCAGATGTAGGATTGTCCAGTATGGCCTGGCCTTGGTCAAGACACAATGCATAGCAAATGCACTGACAACCTAGGGTACTAGAGACTGACACCTTACTCCAGCTCCTATACATATAGTAAAAATGATGCCAGGCAACCCACAACCCACACAACCTATAGCTAATCATGGCTGTGTACTACATACATTTGGCAGAGCCAGCCCTGAACTATAGTTCTGTCAACTGCTACACTCACAAGGTAACGTACTCATCTACACACCACTTGTTCGGAGTACCATAATATGGTGTCATACATATAGACCTGCTGCATGTATGCAAGGGAATATAGTGGGCTATTTGGAGAGATGTAACATCCACATGGGACTACAGATACCCAGTCCAATAGTATGTGTTCTGTAATATTCACTAGGCCTCATGGTTGGAATATTCACTACAGCAGTCAAGGGAAATGTTAAACAATGGGGTCACATGATATTTGCACTGTCTATGTGAGCAGATCAAGCGTTGTTCTTCCCCCACCCCCAACATGTTAGTGTTCCCATACAACTGCTGAAACAGTATGTCTGCAATGATATATATCAGCAGACCAGCCAATTTCTGGGCTGTGACATAGAACCTGGCCACACTTTGTATGTCTCACGTAATGCAGGGGTGACAATGTATGTCTGCATACTGTTGATTGTGTGAGGAATGACACCTCTCTGTCTGGAAGCTGGCGTGGCTCACTAAGCTAGGGATGTTAGCATGGGTGATGGTGTTGGTCTGAATCTGGCACCATCCACATCTTTTGCATGTGACGTACTCGTATGGTGGTATTCCCACAGACTGTCATACCCCTCAATCTGTTACTGCAAGAAAGCTATTTGCATGGGACACTATGGGCCAAGCAGTAACAACTGCAGGTACACAACTACACAGAACACCTAGACCTATATAACTACCAAGGTGTTGTGTATGCTCATTTTGTGATACTTTTTAATCTAGGTAACCATTTCTCTGGTAATCCTATGACAGACAGATTACATACTATTAATTACATAACGTGAAATTGTGGCACTTGAGATAGATGTATGTGTACAGTGCAGACACTAAACAGCTGTCATGCCTTGGCTGGCAGGCATGGGAATAGAACCCAATAGCAGTGATTGCAGGGGACATCTGCATAGAATGTATTAATTGACTGCAGCAACTTTTAACAGACACTCCAGGCATACAGCCATACTGGGATTACACATTTATTTCTGACTGAACATTGCTGATGAAAACATTCTTGCTAATGATTTTAACATTCTGTGACATTTAAACACACAATTATCTACTCATAATATGGGCTACCTCACCCATTTACCCGAAGTTCCTGTGAAGAGAGAAATTGTGAGCATTACATGCTACTGTAATATTTACTGCTACATACCACTGAATTTGACCCTGGACTGTGTGGGGCAAAATGTATGCAGAGCATTTAACAAACTGAGCTACTGAGTCACTGTGGATTACTGACTGACTGATATTTGCATAGAGCTCACCTGGAAGCAGAATATGACCTGGTAGTAGTACTACAGTGTTATACTAGACTGCAGTGACAGTAGAATGGACATGCATGAAATACAAGCATAACGCAGATAGCAGTTAAGCTATATTTCAGTATCATATCTGTGAACTCAACAAACAATATCAGCTAATGGAGTGGGCTACGTCACCCATGTATCTTTATTACCTGATGTCTGTAGATGACAGAGCATTATGTGTCCAATACTGGCCTAGAGACAGCCTTGAACAGTACTTATATGAGTTAAATAATTCAATCAGCCATTAGATTTGCATTCTACACCTATTACATTGTAATACATGACTGCAGCTTTTTAACTTACAGCCTCAATGCATACAGCTCTGCTGCAATGGTTACAACAACATAATCCTGATGTAAACCATTTTCCTTGGTGTTACTGGTGTTTTTCCATGTTTTTATTAGAGTACAGTTGGCATTATACATTTATTGCAATACGGCTCTAATTCCACATTTATTGCACTGCAAATTTTACTGTATATACTTTAATGCAGTTACTGGTATTGTTTCATGTTTTATTGCACTACAGTTGGCATTATTTATTTATTGCACTACAGCCCAAAGTCCACATTTATTCCACTACAAACTTTACTGTATATACTTTATTGCAGTTGATACTTTACTGTTTCTTATTTCACTACAGTTAGCATAATACATCTGTACTCACCACACTCAAGACACAACCTAGCCAAGTGCCCCGCATGTAACTTGACATTGAGAGCCCTCTCAGCTGCTGCTGTTCAGAGAGAAGCACACCTTTATGCATACCAGTTTTGCAGACATTCAGAATACATATTGGTAAAACAGAGGAAAAATTACTTACATACTTGTGGAGCATTCTCTGCCCTCGCTTCTTAGACTCACATGTCAAGGAGTCCCCTCTTCCATCTTTTCAGGTCATCATGGTGGTGATGACACCACTCACCTGTGCAGGGGATACCAGTGACACTGGTGAGGTCTCTGGCCAGCCAGTCCCAGGCCTCTGCCTTACACTCAGAGTCCTGGAAATTGCCCTGCAGCAGCCTGTCATCATGGTTTTGGATGAGGAACCCAGCCATGACCCTGGACTGCAGAATGCCCTAATGCTGCACCCAAAAGCACACAGATTCACCACCGCCAGCCATTGTATGCTGTCAGTGACAGAACTCCAATGAATTCTGCTGTATTACTACCTATTGGGCTTAATGTAGGCTGTTTTCCCACCCTTAGACATCATTGGGCAACATGCAAAAAAGTGCCCCATCACATAGCACCATGCAAACCTGAGCTGAGAAGCAGAACCAAAGTCTTAGCAGAACTTAGCAGTGCACAAACCAGCCAAGCAGAGATGAGCAGTGCATAAACATTGACAGCCATTACCATGTTTATGTGGTACTTAGCAGGTCTAAGCATAGTTGAGCACAGCTTAGGAGAGCACATCAGGGACAGCTTTTATTAAAAAAATGCATAATATGTATATCAATATTAAATACATATTGTCACTTCCATGTATTCAAACTCTGGACCTACTGCACATGAAGCCGTAACTCTACCCATTTAGCTACATGGATATTAAGAAATCCAGTATACCTTTACATATACCACTGAGCTACCTCTAAGCAGTGCTGAGTATCGTGCCACACAAACATGCTTAGACATGCTTAAATGCAGCTTTAAATAAATAATTAATTACATCTGTTTTCTATTTTTAGATGTCTGTCAGGTATCTGCTATCTTATATGTGAGCACAGCTTGTCATTGCTGCACTCCATATTGCCCAGCGCAAACATGCTTTTTTTTATATATATAAAATAAAAATAAAAGAAAGAAAAAAAATTAAAAAATGGACATCGCAGGGAGTCTCCTACTCATCTGCAGCCATGGTTAGCACTACACCTCTTTCTACACTGATTCAATAACCATGTTTCTTGGCTCTACCTCAGCAATGTGCCATCATTAATAAGCATAGTGCACTGCTGAGGGGGAACCATGACCATACATGTTGCCAACATGGATTTTATTAAATCCTGGGGTCTGTGTAAAATGTGCTATGCATAACAATGATCATAATTAATTTAAAGTACCCTTGCAGATGTATAATGCTAACAATATTCATTGGGATAAAGTATGACTCATCACAAGTATCATCATTAGGTGTGTAGGACAGTATGTCATGTAAACTATGTCTTCCTTCTTCTCATAACACTGGTGACTGAAGTTACTAAATAATGACAGATGTATTATCCTTCAGAAAGTGCATTCTAAAATAAAACATGTTATTATATCAGCTTTTTAAGTTTATAACATTTGTTTCTACTTTTTGGCCTTTGTTTTATCCTCATTGTTGTGAATTCACTAAATTATGACAGACATTAGAGTTTCAGATGTCTTATCCTTCAAAAAATGCATACTAGCACAAAGCCTGTTATTCTAGCAACTTTCTAAATTTAAGAGCAATATTTAAAATATATCCCTATTTTTTTTGGCCTTTCATTCTTCTTATCTCTTGGAAGATGTATGCTAACACACAACCTGTTACTCTAGCAACTTTGTAAGTTGAGAGAGCAATATACATGTCCACCATTGATGAAGTCACTGGTAGCAGTGACAGGAATTCAGAGACAAAAATATAAAGATTTGAGTTTCAGACTTACTCCTTCAGAAAATGAATGCTAACAAAAATGGACACAGTAACCTGTCCTGTTACTCCTCTTCTCACCTAGCAACTTTCTTCTAAGTTTGTAAGAGCAATATTTAAAATCAGGCTCTATTTTTCATCCTTTGCTTGTCCATTTCAATCAATGGCACTGCCCATTCTCGGCAGTAGAGAGCAGCTTCTAGTCAAAAAGAAAGAGAGCGCCAAACAGGAAGTATGTAGAAGATTTGTTTCACATTTTCAGAGGCACACGGTATTACTATGCAATTATTTATTATCCATTCTTGAGTTTGTGATGCACATACACACACACACACACACACACACACACACATATATATATATATATATATATATATATATATATATATATATATATATATACACATTTACTTCCTGCCTGACCATCAGTTTGCTTTTATAGTCATTCAAGCCAAAACAAATAAATTGCTCACTGCGAGCAGTAAACCCATAAGATGATGTAAAGCTAGGGTGGAATATATGCTGGAGTGTCTCAGACATCTCTGTAGGACATTTTTGCCATTTCTTCTGATTTCCTTAAAGGAAACAAATATTTGTATATATTTTTTTTCATTTATTCAATGCAAATTGTACCCCTGACAAGACAGCACCCAGGGCTATTCTCCATTTCATCCTGTTCTTGCTATTCAACTGCATGATTATTCAAAATATTGCTTATTATTGACATTGAAGTGTGCCCTGCCTGACACCTCTATATTATAGTCTTCTGTGTCAGAAGCATGTAATACACATTTCTATATAGTGTTGAGCTTGAGAGGCAAGGGTTTGAATCTAGTAATGTATGTCTACCAGACAGGAGTAGCTTAAGCTATCAGTGGTGATATGGGCACACTAACAGGGCTATCTTTTTGTGGCATCAGACTTCATTTTTGGAGAGCCATAACCATGCCAACACACTACTGAGGCAAAGCTTTCAACTGTGCACTGCATGACATATCAGATATGCTTTTTTCTGTGGCATCAGTGGTTGATATACACTTCTATGATGTATGACCTCAGGCAGGTGCTTGAGTCTGGCAAGGTGTAGTTACTAAATATGTCAGAGAATACTTACAGATATGACTTGTTTTTCAATCTATGACTTCATGGAAAATTTACATATACCCTTTAATATTTTGCTCACAATAAATTGGATAAAGACAAGAAATGCTTATTCATCAGCTCTTGATGTGTGCCATGCTGCAAAGTGGCCACAAAGTGTCACTGGATCTGCATTATAATAATTTATTGTGGTTTTGAGGCAGGTAAGTGATATTAATGCATATATTGCTGTACTTCCTTATCGGCATGCCCAGTATAATGATATAGTAGATGTGTGCCATTTAGCACAAAACAGATTAATTAATTCATTAATTTAGTGAGGGATTAATTAATTAATTAATGTTATGAGATACTTCTTATTGTCAAAACCTGATAGAATTATCCTCTGGAACTTTGGCTTTGTCAATGTCTGCACAGTGGAGCTAGTGACCTATGTTTGGAGGATACTGGCAATTGTTGCAGGCCTGTGTGCAGTTTTTGTATATGAAATATAAATTTATAACAGTTCACTTAATAATAAATGTTAATGTTCCACCTTTTTGTGATGTATAGTGTATTACAAATGCGTTCAACAAGTCTCACTTCAGGCAAAATGTGATTTACAAATGATGCTATACTGCATACAGAGGTGTAGTCTGACAGACTTTTGTATTTCATTGTGTACTGTATGGCAGTTGCATCTGGAAGGACAAACATAATATGATTGATTACATTCTTACCAATGCATTGCACTCAAATAATTTTAAAATGACAGGTGGAGAATTTCTACTGATGCAGATGTATATTGTACAATACTGCTGACATGTAAGTTGTTTTGGGCTAAGCAGTAGCATAGCTAGGGTGAGGTGAAGCTGGCAACTGCCCCAGGTGCAAAGTATTATGGGGTGAGATTGGCTGATCCTGATTGTTCTTTAATGTGTTTCTAGTCCAACTTGAGCACTGTAGCACTCAGTATTGGTCTAAACTGTACCAAGCAATTTGCTACAGCTTAAAATAAAATAAAAATTTTTTTGGTTATTTTTTAACTGTAACTTGAGCACTGTAACAGTCCATGCATGGTATAAACTGTAGCAACTGCTTTCTAAAGATAACAATCAGTTTGCTACAGTTTGAAAGAAAAAAATATATATTTTTTTGTTTTGTAGCTGAAACCTGACCACTGTTGTGCTCCATGCAGGGAATAAACTGCTACATTTGTTGCAAGCAGTTTTCTACTTTGTAAAAGAAAAACAAATCTTTCTTTTCTCTCTGTCTGTCTCTCTCCCTCTCTTTTTTTTTTACTAAAATTAAAGGAAAGATGGTTGGTGTGGTGCAAAGAAATGGACCTGACTGGCTGGGCAGGAAGGAGGAGGGGTGTGTTGTGTATCTGTTTGGTGTGCCAGGAGAAGAAGCAGACTTTTTATTTTTAAGCTCTTCACTGGAAGAGCTGAGGGGTGCTGTCTGTAGGAAGCCAGTCAGTTGGCATGGCATCCTGAAGAGTTGCAGGAGCCCTTTTTCTGTCCTACACTTGGAGAGCTAATTTGATGGGCACTAATCAATAGCATCAGCACAGGGAGCTGGCTGAGACAGCTATGCTTCTGGGGCTAAGTCATCTATGGGCAACCTATCCATTTGCTGTCTTTCTATCATACAGATGTATACATCATATGCATAGGAATATATTGCCATTCCTAACACCCAACCCAGGTGTAAAGGGAGTGATTACACATGAATTTTTTCTTGATTTATGTGCATGTTAGTCTATGTCACATGACCATACATTTCACATCTGTTATAGTTAGGCAACTGTAAGTATGGATGGCAGCACACTATTCTGTTGATACACTGGTCAAAGTGACAGTTCTGTATATGTGTCAGGTCCTTCTGCATTGCAGTACATAAATTCAAGGCATGCATGAACAGTCACGTTTTCTACCATTCAACATGCAGGTTGCTGCCACAAATCATTGTTTCCAGAATTAATAGTATTTTGGAATGATTTTATACGTGTGCATGATTCTTCTCAATATGCCCCCTTTTTTACACGTGTGTAAATTGTCGTTACAACATCGCTATTGTTTCCTTCATACATATAAGGCAAGGAAAGAGTTAAAATTCATTATTTGTATGTATGTTTAAACATCAAAAAAAAAAAAACGCAGGGAAGTTTCTTAACTGTGCACTACCTGCAGTATATGCAGTGTCATCTACTGTATCTGATTTTTTTGCCAACTCTTATCTCACCTCTCAGCTTTAAATATTATTTATAAATTTAATCATTTTGTTACACTGTAGCTGTTTTCTTCTCATTTCCTTTGGTCAACATTTCTCTTTTTTTAATCTTGAAGATGTGTCCCTCGCTGACCATGATTACCACTATAGTGATCAATAATAATAATATTAATTACTGGTGTTTTACAGTGACTATTGCTATATAAATAACTACATTTTTCTGTTTAAGCCCCCACCTCACCTCTTAATTTATGTATTTCAGGTTGCCCTTTCCTTGCATTGTGCCAGCCTCGCATGCTCACTTATTGACGTTAAGCTTTTTTTACAACTTGTTATTTATATTGTGTGCTTGAACCGATCTGCTCTTCAACATGGCTGCTAGCAGGTATTCTGCCACAGATAGGTCCTGCTCAGTGTGTAGGGTTGCTTTGCAACTTGCATATTCAATGAGCATTGCTGCTCATCACACTAAGATGAATGATTGTGTAGGCTTATCTTGACATTGTCACACTCATTAATGATTTCCCAGATGTAATACAAGATTTTGTTAAGCAGGAGAATTGAAAACAGCTGTTGGATACCCCTACATACAGATCTAGTCTTTTACACAGAAGACATCATTCAAAAAGTTACCGTTAACTCGCTGTATAGTGTATGTGTAACACTGGTCATGAGTGTATAAAAGCAATATTCTTGGGTGGGTTTGGCATAATAATTAAGATCTTTATCTCAAAAACACAAGGTGCAGGGTTTGATTCTGACCTCAGGTTAATGGCTAGGCTTAAAATGGCCCTTTGGAGCAGTTAGCCTATTATTTGCCTATGAGTCTTTGCAATGGAATTTGAACAGAGGTATTTACAGAAATTTCACTCAAGACAATTATAATAAAATAAAGGAAAGGAACAACAATACCAATGATGCTGATGGTTGAGTTTATTAATTCATCAATATATAACTTGCTGAGAGATTTTTTTTTTATAAAACAATGTGTGAAAATAATTGACAAATATGCTTTAATGTAAAGACTTAAGCATTTCCACAGTGTTAAACATAACCATAAACTTCCTTGGTGGAAATATAACATCAATAATTGAACAAAAGAAAGAAAGAAAAAAACACACATATACTATGACATCAATAAAATGAGCAATAGGAAAATCCCATATACAGGATAACAAAAGTGTGTGCTTCAACCAATAATAAGGAAATACACAGTATAGTTACTAAACAGCTATAAACTACACTGTTAAAGGCCAATGCTGTTTGAGACTTGGTCTTGGCTCTGAATGAGAAACAGACAATATTTTATGAGTATGCATATAAAAATGGAACTATAACAATAAGCAGCTTATATTACAATGGTAACATTTACAAAGACACAAAGGCATACTTAGTGAATTTTCTTCTGGCTTCCAATATGAATGTAGCAAGCAATGGTAACCCTATATAAAACATAATAAACCCCTATATTTTTTTAAATGTTAATAATAAAACTGCTGAGCCTTAAGTCTTTCAAGACTGACTGCTCATTGCTGCATTCATCTGCAATATCCAAGTACACACAAAGTTATATGAAGTCTACAGCTTTAATGTCATCCTTCACATATACTTAATGCTTATGTCTTCAGGTACTTTATGCTTTTGCCATAAAAAGGCATGTTTATCAAAACTCCTTCATATTTCCTTAATCAATGTGAATAACGTGCTAGGTTTATTTGCATAAAAGAGTAATGTCACTTTTCGCATATAACAGTTACACCATTACAAAATCCAGAACTATAAATACTACCCTATATCTAATACCATTTTAAGTCACAGTGCAAGTCATGGAAAGCATATAATGATGGGAAATAATCACATACACAAAAAAAGTTTGCAAATGGAAAAGGTTTGGTACAACTCCTATTACATCTACAATGCCAGCATAAGCAAAGTCTTAAGTCACTGGTATAATGCAAAAGGTAATAATGTATATTGTGGGACTAGACAACTTTAAGGATATAACTAATGTTTTAAAAACACTTAATTTCTAATTAACAAGTAAAGTTAATTCTGACTGCTGTCTTTAATTAGCAGGTGATATGTTCTTTGTTGAAGTGACACCCTGACACCATGTGGAAAAATGGAAGAAAGAGGTTGTGAGTGAAAGAATTGATGGATGTTGCATTCCTACTCCTTTGCATAAACCACAATGAATTATAACAGTTTCAGTACTCATCACAGTGCTAATATAAATAAAGTTCTTCCTTTATATGGTTAATCTTCAGATATAACATATTGATTAATTAGTAATCACAGAACTATCTTACTGTATAATCATTGTAAAGTCATATAAGCGACATATTCAATTGTTGTCAGCATGAAACAATTAAATCATTGCTATACAAAGGCATCCCCTAGCTTTAATGGGGTCTATATTATATCCTCGAATGCTTAAAAAAGCGAAAGCTGACTGATCAAACTTATTTTCGCGAAACTGCAAATTATCGAAACAGCAGAAACTCAATTTTTTTCCTAGGGAAAGAATTTGGTTGTCCGTTTCTGTTGCTTCTGTATTTTCAGTGTTATGGTAGAAAGTTACCAGTCGGATTCAGGTAAGTGTGCGATTGTGTGGATGTGAGTGTTTGGGTGATTTAGGTGAGTTAGGGTTAGGGCTCGGGTTAGGTGTGTGTGCGATTGAGTGGACATGAGGGTTAGGGCAGATTTAAGTGAGTTAGGGTTAGGTAGCGGGTGAGGTGAGTGTGCGATAGTGATGGACCTTAGGGTTAGGGTTTGGGTTAAGGTAAGTGGGTAGTTAGTGGTGTGTGCATAGCTTAGTGTAGGGTTAGGTATCAGATTTTAGATGTATGTGTGTGGATTTCTGTTTGTTTGGTGTGCTTGTGTTGTGTGTATGTGCTTTGGATCAGCAATTTTTTTCCCAGGGGAAAAAAATCGCTGATCTGACAGTTCGCAATTGTAAGCTTTCGCTTAAATTAGGTCGATCAATCAGCGTTCACTTTTTTAAGCATTCGATGATATAATATAGACCCCTTTAATGAATCATTGGCATTTCTGTAATAGAACTCATGCAGGTAAAGTTTAATAAGGTGCAGAAAGGTAGCATAATACAAATTAGCATACTATAAATGAAACAGTAAACATCAAATCTATTGTACAGAAACACAAACCTAATTAAGGTTAAGACAGCTACACCTCAAACTTCACAGTTTTACATATATTGCTACTATTAGAAGTATTAGTATTAGTAGTATTATTAGTATTAGTATGTTGTTGTTCTAAACAAATGTAATACTGATAAACATATAACAAATACTGTGTACAAAGCAGTACTTGAACAAAATCCTCTTTGCAAAGCCATATATTTTGGAAATTAATTTATGTTCTCCTTATATGTTTTGGGGAGTGACTGTGTATGAATATGACTTATGTCAAGCTCTGAAATCAGTTTATGCATAACACTATGTCATATGATGCATCAGCTATGCTTTTAATGTGTCCAGGTAAGATCTGCTAGCTCATATACAAACCACTTACATGAGCTGCTAGCCTTTGGTGCAAAACAAATAACATTTACATAGATTTGTCAGCAGTTTACGTGAACAAACACAGCAAGTTTCTTTAAATTATACTGATGGCTATCATAAGTGGCATATAATGTATAACAAACCTAATTAGGCTTGTGAAATGTTATGTTTAATTAATCTGCTGAAAAAAAAAGAGAAGCTCATCTCCCTCGCATCTGTAGTTTGGAAAGGAACACAGCAATCTCTTCAGTGTAATATATAGTGTCAGACAGTTCCTGCCCAAGGCATTCTAATTAACTTTCCTGCAAAGCAGCGCATCTCTTACAAACTCAGTAACCTGTGCAAAATCAGGAATCCCACTGACATTTAATGTAGCACATTTCAGTTTTCCTTGAGCATCCCTGCTCATTAAGGTGACAGACGGCAGTACAACAGAACATTACACCAGTGTGCTCTGCACATAACATTACAGAAATAAACATCGATTACTGCTGCATACAAGATGCCACATACTGGTTGTAGTAATATACTGAAGTGCATTAACTTGGACTACAATTTGTCTATGCAGCTCAATATAAAAATAAACAAAGAATAGTCAAAGGATGACAACAGATATGCAGGGCTTCATCTAACAGTGCTGAACATAGCAGTGACTCCTTATAATGTAACTTCTGTATAAGAGTGCATACCTAATTGTTAGCACTAAGTAGCAGTAGATACAAAGGTAAGGACTAGGCTAACTGCTCTTGTGGGCCACTTCAAGCCTAGGCAAATTCCCCTTACTGAGAGTCAAACACTGCACCTCTTGTTTGTGAGGTAAATACATTAACTATTATGCCACCCCCAATCTCAGCTCACAAATCCACAAAGCACTCACATAATATACTCCTGCATTCTGAAAAACTGTGATTAGAAGTCAGGAGTACCATTCCACTCTCGCTCTGTCAAAAGCACACTCAGCATTTTAATTTTCTAGTGCCACATAGCAAACTGATTCTGCGTTTGGGCATAGATATGGAAGAGTGACCAAAGAATTAATATTTTTAGATTATTTCCTCTGAGATAGCAATCTATGCAGTAATAACTCCTCTTCACATCCTTTCTCTTCCTCTGCATCTTCATCTTGTCTCGCAAAAGCATGAAACCAACCACAGATGACCAGTCAACCACTATAGCACTAGTGTCTTCTAAAACATTCTCTAATGAGCTATGCTCAACCCATTAAGAAGGAAAGTTTGAAGACCCTGATACTTACAACATTAATTTTATTTAAACAAGCATACTGGTTAAGTGGGAAACAGTGTAATAGTTATGAATCTGAACAATATGATTTGTACAAGATGTATGTAATTTTTACACAAAATGTGTAACATGTATGAACATGAATCTGATCTGATTAGGTGCTCTGGTTAACTTTGAAACTGCATGGGTAACAGCCTTCTTTTGCCTACTGATTGACTTTGAGAAAGTCATTTAAACAGAGAATGTTCCCAGGCCACCTTTTAAAAAGGAACACTTGTGACAAGTGCACTTAGCTAAATAAACAGAAAAAAATAACAAATATTACCATGCTGCCGGAAAAAACAATATTGTTTTTTCCTACTTTAAACCAAAAATCAGTTTCTGTAGTCATTTTCTTACCCAGTCTTTAATTAGATTTTTTCCTTTCTATATATATATATATATATATATATATATATATATATATATATATATATATATATATATATATATATATATATATATATATATATATATATATATATATATATATATATATATATATATATATATATATATATATATATATATATATATATACATATATATATATATATATATATATATATATATATATATATATATATATATATATATATATATATATATATATATATATATATATATATATATATATATATATATATATATATATATATATATATATATATATATATATATATATATATATATATATATATATATATATATATATATATATATATATATATATATATATATATATATATATATATATATATATATATATATATATATATATATATATATATATATATATATATATATATATATATATATATATATATATATATATATATATATATATATATATATATATATATATATATATATATATATATATATATATATATATATATATATATATATATATATATATATATATACATATATATATATATATATATATATATATATATATATATACATATATATATATATATATATATATATACATATATATATATATATATATATATATATATATATATATATATATATATATATATATATATATATATATATATATATATATATATATATATATATATATATATATATATATATATATATATATATATATATATATATATATATATATATATATATATATATATATATATATATATATATATATATATATATATATATATATATATATATATATATATATATATATATATATATGCATATATGTGTATATATATATATATATATATATATATATATATACATATATATGTATATATATATATATATATATATATATATATATATATATACACATATATATATATATACATATATATATGCATATATATATATGTGCACATATATATATATATATATATATATAGATATAATATATATATGCATATCTATATATATATATATATATATATATATATATATATATATATATATATATATACACACATATGTATATATATATATATATATATATATATATATATATATATATATATACACACATATGTATACACACATATGTATATATATATATATATATATATATGTATATATATATATATATATACACACATGTATATATATATATATATATATATATATATATATATATATATATATATATATATATATATATATCTATATATATATATATATAGTTCAATTTACAAGCTTGTGATACTGAAATCTCAAATTTCAATATCTCGAGACCAAAACACAGAAACTGCAAAAACATGAAAACCAAAAAAAAAATGACACCCATAGCATCGGAAATAACACCCCAAAAGCAAAACCCAACCCTTCCCCAACATAAATACACTAAAACAACAAAAAACAACACATATACTACTACCATATGTATAAGCAGGGGGGGGGGTCAAGCCCCACTGCACCACCTAATGTGAGGGCTGCACCCCCCACACCCCTCCTACTTATATATACCAACTCCGAGGTCACACTAACACAAAAAAAAGACAAACTTAAAGGAACGTGCAGTACTCTCCCATTCCACACTACTATACCTATCTCACAATAAACACACACACACTATACAGATAAAAAACACACCACTTTCAACACTTACACATACACACACACACACACACACACACACACACACACACACACACACACACACACACACACACACACACACACACACACACACACACACACACACACACACACACATATCTACCCTAACTTCTAAAAGTTCCCAAAACTTTACACCAAACCACATTCCTACACAAAACACTACAAACTGTACACCTACTTAGCCCTCCAAACATTGCCCCATGTTGGCCACCATCTTTACTACCCGGAAACTACTTACCTTAAAGTTACAGCACGCCGTCTGTGATGCAGCAGATTAACATTCAACAATATGCAGATTCAAGCAACTGCACTTTTGTGCTTCTGGTCTCGAGATACTGAAATTCTACATTTCAGTATCTCGAGCTTGTAAAGTGAAACTATATATATATATATATATATATATATATATATATATATATATATATATTATACATCTGTACCTTTAAACAACTTAGTCTGAAAAACAAGTACTTCAAATGAACACATTATGTCCATGTGTGTGTGTGTGTGTGTGTGTGTGTGTGTGTGTGTGTGTAACGTGCATATAAATACACACAAAGCCATTAACCAGTATACCTAACAATGTCTCCCAGTTCTCAGGCAGCCAGATGGTTTTGGCTGGTCTCCTGTGAAGTGGGGTTACCACATAGCAATCATTCCATGCCTACTGTACAATAAGCTCTACTATTTCAGCAAGTAGAACCACTACCCAAGAGGATGAGGGAGGCATCTTTAAGGCCTACTGAAGGATCATGGGAGGTGAAAGGAGTTAATGGAGCTATACTCCATTTACTCTTAACCTCCAGTTATTCCCCAACTTTGAGGTCATCTGGGAAAAATAGGGAATTTGCTCTACTCCTGTCCAGAATATGTGGAGTAGGAGATTTTAAATGGGAATCAAAGTATCTCTTCTTTTACTTGTGTCTGTCTGCTTTCTCTGGTTAGGGTTTTCCCTGTAAGTAAAAACAAAGTTATATACTCACCATAATGTTTTATCTGTATAGTCAGTTTTTCATATCTCCTCATATATGGGTTTGGATCCGACCCATCAGATGTAACATGACCGTTAGCAAGCTCATGGCAACCAAAAAGATCTTGGATACCTCCCCTTACTCACAATACATCTCTTCCCATTACCTCAGATCCTGTTTGCTATAATTACATTCATAGAGAAAAGGAATTTTAGTATTTAACACACGAGAAGATCTTAAAGGAGACCATTTCTGAAGTATAAGGAAATCCATCCTAATCCTTAAGAATCTCTTCCCATTCAGCCAAGAACCCAAAGGAAGGGAGTTGAAGGGGATGTGAGAAGAAATAAAAAAATCGACAATACAGATAGAAACTTATGGTGACTACATAACTTCTTTATCTGATATTGTCAATTTTTCATCTCATCCTCACATATGGGACAGAGTACTCAGCTATTTTTACCCCAGGTGGACTCACAGGAAAATATTCCTCAGAACCATTGCACCACAGGATGCCTTTTCCCTGGAGACCAAATCTAACTTGTAATGAGTGATAAATGTATGATGGTTTGCCCATCCAGGGAGACATTCTTCTGAAAGACTGCAGATGCAGCCATAGCCCTGGTGGAAAGATCCCAATTGGACATGTCGGGCTTCATGCCTTTTGAGGTGTAAATAAAAGAAATACAACAACAAAGCCATTTTGTTAAGATAACTTTGGAAACTAGTAGGCCTTTCCTAGGGCATGCAAAATGCGATAAACAATTGGTTTGCTTTCAGAAACTCTTTAGTTTTAAGTAAAAAGAAACGTAACTGTCTATGAAAATCCAAACAAATGTAGTACATATTTACCTTTATTAGTAAAATTAGGGAAGAAAACAGGCAAATGTATAGTCTGATTAATATTTGTTTGAGAAACAACTTTGGGAAAGAAAGAGGCGTCGGTACGCAAAGATACTCTGTCTTTATGAAAAACTAAATACGGGGCTGAGAAGATAGTGCCTGAATTTCTAATATCCATCTTGCCAATGTGATAGCCACCAAAAGATAGTTTTCCATGAGAGGAACTTATCACAAGATTCTGCAGGTTCAAAGGGTGTTTAGACAATCAGACATAGAATCAGATTTAGATTCCAAGGGGGAAAAGGATCCTTGTGTTGAGGTTTTAACAACATGGTCCCTTTTAAACAGGATTTGCAAAGTTTGTGGGAAATTAAAGAGAAATTGTCTATCCCAACATGAAAATTTGAAATGGCAGCTAATTGGACCTTAATAGTAGATGTCACAGCTCCATTATTGAAAAGATGGGCTAGAAATTCCAGAATGAAGTGAATGGGAGCCATGACGGGATCCATATTGTGCTGTTGTGCCCAGATTATAAACCTCTTCCATTGACTCCTACATAGTTTCTGAGTGGATGACTTATGGGAGGATATCAGAATATGACGGACTGGAGAAGAGAGCATAGGTTGACTGGTGATCAATAGAAATGGAGGAACCAAGCTGATAGCCTAAGATTGTGAAGGATGTGATGTAGTGTTCCTGTTGGACATGACAACTGATTTGGACAGGGATTCAGAATACAGAGCTCCTTTTGTAGATGAGGCAAGAGGAAAAGAAACCAGATTTATCAAGGCCAATATGTGGCAATGAGGATTACTGCTCTCTTCAACTTGTTGGTTTTCTGAAGGAAAATGGGAATCAATGAAATGGGGGAAAGGCATACAATAGTCCGGGAGGCCACTCATGTACTAGACCATCCCTCAGGGACTGCCCCAGTGGGGGAATTAGGACAAAGTAGCTTCTGCATTTGTTGTTTAGGAGAGGCAAAGAGATTGTAGTAAGGCTGGTCCCATGTGTGGAAAATGTTTTCCGCTATGTTCTGGTTGAGGGAACACTTGTGAGGCATAAGAATGGCTCTACACAACTTGTCCGCTATGAATTTGGACCTTCCCAGAATATCCGCAGCTATCCAAAAGCTGTTGGATGAGATCAGTATTGCCACAACCTGAATGCTTTTCTCCACAGATGGCATGATCTGGTTCCTCCTTGTTTGTTTATGTACCGTGCCACCAACATGTTGTCTGACTGAATTGCTACTGTCTCTAGAGGAAGAGCAGTCTGAAATGCCTGCAATGCTAGAAGCACTGTCTTCATCTCCAGGATGTTTATGTGGAGCATGGCCTCATCTGTGACGCAGGTGCTTTAGAAAGTCTTCCCCAGATAATGCCCCCACCCTATTTGGGAAGCATCTGTGGTCAGCATAGCCTGTGTTTGAGGGGAGACAAGTTGTCAACCTTGTGTCATCTATTCTGAATGAGTCCACCATGAGAGATCCTTTTTGCATATGTTCGTTATGAGAATCTGACGAGATATTGGTTGGTGAATTACTGACCATTGAGAAGTCAGATGCCATTGCAGAATTTGCATGTGATACCTGGCTAGTGGAACCAACACAATCATTGCAGCCATACATCCTAAGGCCTGTAGAACATGGTGGGCAGCTACCTTCTTGTTTCTGATTAATCTTGAAGTTTTCCATCTGACTGCTAATACCCTGGAAGGAGGAAGTTTCACAATCATCTGATTGGTGTCTAGTAGTTCTCCTATGAACTCTAGTGTTTGCGTGGGTTCCAGATGAGATTTTTGGTAATTTATGGTTATGCCTAGCTTGGAACAAACCTGAAGAACAGAGTCTCCTGTACAAACAAGTAGATGTCTGGTCGGGGCGACTATGAGCCAGTAGTCTAACTAAGGAAACACCCAGAATCTTTGTCATCTCAGGTGAGCCACAACCTCTGCATGCATTTGGTGAACATTCTGGGGGGTGGTAGTGAGACCAAATGGCAGTGCTCTGAACTGGTAATGACTGGCTCCTAGCCAGAAGTGTAGATATACTCTGGAGCATTTGTCCATTTTTATATAGTAGTATGCATCCTGAAGACCTATAGAGCACATGCAATCATCCTGTTCCAAAAAAGGAAGAATGGACTGTACCGTGACCATTCAGAACTCACACTGTCAAACTGAACTGTTCAATCTGCTGAGATCCAAGTTTGGTCTCCAGCCCCCTGTTTTCTTTTGGAACCAAAAAAAACCTTGAGTAAGTTCCTCTGTGATGTCAGGGGACCTATTGGATGGCTCTTTTTTTCTAGGAGTTTTTGAATTTGAGTGACTTCTTGATCCATTTGACTGGGTATAATGTCTGGGATTTTTTTGTTGGGAGGAGGCTGTTGAGAAAAGGGAATTTGGTAACCCCTGGATATTATTATCTACACCCATGCAGTGGAAGTTATCTTTTGCCAGGCTCTCAAGTGCAGGGATAGTCGAACCATGATTGCCTCCAGAGGTGGACAACTGGGTATTCTTTCAGGAGCACTGAAAAGGCATCCAGAAGAAAGATTCCCAGGAACCTTGGTTTTTGAGGACCTCCTGTTCTACAAGGGTGACATCTATTTTTGTTTCCCCTCTGCCTCTGGGGGAAAACTATTCATGTGTGTCTTGGTAGGACCCTTTAGACTTTTTGAACCACATTTTTCTGCTGCATCTCTGACCCTTGGAACAAGATCTCTGAGGAGTCTAAAAACATATGCCTATGGCAAAAAGGGTCTTACCTTGCTTCTCACACCTGGATGACATATCTTTGACTTTGGAAACCACAAACAGATGTGCCGTCAAATGAAGCATTGACAAATGAAGTCTTAAAAGGTTCTGCAAAATTGCAAAGGCACATCCAGGCATGCTTCCTAATAGAGATGCCTGAACCCACCACTCTGCTTGTTCCTTCAGTTGCATGTGTGATGAGCCTCATGGAAAAGTTGGCTACTGAATGTAGGGTGGCTAACTGGGAAGCTACTTTCTCTTTAGCTCTCTCAGCTACTACTCATTCAATGGTATCTGAGAGCTCCTTGATCAGATCCCTTTCTAACCTGGTGAAATGTGAAACATAATTTAGTGACCACAAGGCAAAGATCACTGACAAGAAGACATGCTTCTCACATCTATCCATCATCCTAGAATCTTTATTAGGAGGATGGATAGTTGAACTTTCCTCAGAGAGTTCCTTCTTGGTTGTTGCTGCCATGACCATGGAATCTACTGCAACCCCTTTTGTCCAGAAGGCCTTATCGGAGCAAGCGGTTATTTATTTTTTATTTATTTATTTTATTTGACATTTGTTGATGGGGATAGTCTGATTGGACACAGGTCCATTTTCAGCAGAGGCCCGGGGAGAAAAGCCCCAGATTAACAAATATACATACCTGATGGTATGTAATACAGAAATATAATGCCTTGCATAGCACTCATAGCACATAGTAAAGGAAAACTCAAATAAAGTTAAACAACCATTTAAACCTAATACAGACTATAAGCCAGTGCATGGCACTCACAGCACAAAATAACATAGTAAGAAATAAATTAAGTGACAAAGTTAAAAAGACATTTAAATTAACAATTTGGTAGGGATGAAAATGGCAGGTAGTAATAACCTATAGTAGCATATAGTACACAGTAAAAAAGGGAAGCAATGTATGTATTACAAATATTAGTTTGTACAGTAGTTATTCAGAAGAAAAAAGCACATCACCGGTCAGCAAACCACAAGACTGTTTATTGTATTAAGCGCTTTCATCAGGCATTCGCTACAAGACTTCTTCATTCTGAGGAAGTCTTGTGGCGAATGCCTGATGAAAGCGCTTAATACAATAAACAGTCTTGTGGTTTGCTGACCGGTGACTTGCTTTTTTCTTCTGAGTTTTTATACAGCTGTTTTTGTGAGTCTACATTAGTTATTCACCCATTGGAGTCACAGGAGCAAGACTAGTTATCCATACAGTGTGTTTTTAAGTGTTTTTTAAATCGTATGTCAGAGCTGTAAGAAGTTAGGTAACTAGGTGGAGTATTCCAAGCTTTAGAAATAGAACAGCTAAAGAGGGATTTCCCATGTCATTATTATATTTACTGACATTTGGGAGGTTTTGATTACTAGATCTTAGGGTTCTAGTAGTAGTATAGGATTAGATTAGATCCTGTAGTGCTAGGATTTTATCAGGGCAGTAGTATAACTTATGTACAAGTGACAGTTGATTGAGTTTAAGAAGTTGAGGCATCTCTAGCCAGTCTACTTGTTTGAGTGGTACACAGTAATGAGTCTTATGTGAGGACCCGGAAGCAAACCTGGCAATCTTATTGTAACACGATTCTAGTTTGTTTAGGTCAGCCTTCCGTAGGTTAGTTAGAATAGGGGAAGTATAGAGGATGGTAGATAAGAGATGTGTCCTAGCAATTGTGCTTTTAGTATGTTTAGTGAGAAATTGTTTGTTATGATAGAGGAGGCCTAGTTTTTTTGAACTTTCTTGATAGTTTGGGATATGTGAATGTCAAATCTCAGGTTATTGTCTATTTCTACACCTAACAGTTTAGTGTGGGTGGTTGGGGTGACTTTAGTTATGTTGTTGGACATTAAGATAAATGTGTCACTTGAGGGGGAGATCTACATGGGCTGAAAAGAAGTTTTGTTTGGGTTGAGAATTAGGTGGAAGCTAGTGAATCAGGTTTCAGCTACTGAAAAACAGTTTTGGGTTAGGGAGTGGGGGTAGCACATATAAGGGTGGTATCATCTGTGTATTGCACTACAGAGGCATTAGGTGTGGAGGAGGAGAGCTGGTTGGTGAATAATGAGAAGAGTAATGGGCCAAGGATAGATCCCTGAGGGACCCCTTAGGATACTGGTACATAAGCAGACAGTTGGTTTTCCCATTGTACTGCTTGCTGCCAACCTGATGGGTAGCTTTTAAACCATAAGGTTGAGGAGGGACTGATATTAAGGGTGGACAGTGTATTTAGAAGCTTGTTTGGGTTGACCATATTGAAAGCCTTAAATAGATCCCAAAATACTGTAGAAACATATTGCCCACTATTTCTGTACTGATTAACTGTGTTGGTAAAGGGCACTGATGCTGTTGTGGTACTGTGGAAGGGTCTGATGCCATGCTAAGATTTAGAGAACAGATTGTTACTGAGGAGGTAGTGCATCAGCTGGGTGTGAACAACTCTTTCTAATATTTTTGATAATGGTGATAGAATAGCGATGGGATGGTAGTTATTGAGTTCTACGGAGTTACCTCCTTTGTGCAGTGGAATTATGTGGGAAGATTTCGAGACAGAGAACATCTTACCCTCTGATATGGATCTGTTAATGAGGATGGCAACAGGATAGGCAATAGTCTCTGCGGCTATCTGAAGGAAGTCTGCTGTTAGATCGTCAGCAGTTAGGGTGGTAGGTTTAAATTTATGGAGGAGTTTTGAAATAGCTTTGATGGACACTGGGTGCAATTTAAAATGGGAAGGGGATTATCCTGTTTGTTAGTGTTAATTTGGGAGGGTGTTGGGATCGGGTAATTGGTCTTATTTTGGGTACCTACAAGGGCCTGCACTGTTTTGGTGAAATATGTATTAAACTGTGTGGGAATGTTATCTTGGTTGTTTGTAGTTACTGGTGTTGGTGAAGTGATTTTCCCTGGTTTAAGTATAGAGGTTATTGTGGCCCAGAACTTTTGTGGGTTTTGAGCATTTTTTTCTGGATGTTTTGGTAGTATTTAATTTTGTCTAGTTTGATTAGTTTCTTGGCTTTATTCCAGAATTCTAAGTACTTTTGTTTTGAAGTTTGGGTTTTGTTATAATTTTATTTGGTCTTCAGGGAACAGGCTTGATGGAGTCTGGGGTCTCCCACACCCACTGTGAGATCAAACCTATGAACTCATCAGTGGGCAGAGTCACCCAGGAGGTAGATAGGTGAGAACCAAAGGCAGCCAGGTACACCGATTCCTCAGGTGAAGGATAGCTCAACTGCTAGCCACATCTGTATTTCAGAATCTCCCCATAGGAAATGTCCTCAGGGGGTGACCTTGGGGATCCTTCACCCTCAGTAAGGTCAGCCTCTTCCATGACTGACTTCTCTGTGGAGTCCAAATGCTTCCTCTTGCATAATCTTTTCCTAGGAACCTCTTCAGTGGGGTAGATTGGGGAGGTATTGGAAGAATTGGAGGTATCCTGGCACCTGAGATCCCACTGTCCCTGTGGAACTTGGTGATGAGAAGAGGAATGCATGGTATCCTGTTGGATAGCAGATCCAAGGGGGCAGGTGACTTTTTAATTGCAGTGACATCTATGGCACTCTCCAAGACCCCAAAGGCTGGATGCTCCTGAATGGATGAGGACTCTGGCTCCGACAAGCCATGCTTTTGGGATGGGGTCCCCTCCAGTCCAGAAGTCAGCTCACCTGGTGTTGAAGCCAGAGCCTTATTAACCTTCGCCAAAGCCCTGAGGCACAGCAACTGCTCCAAAGACCTGGGAGTTGAGCGCACTCTAGATTTGAAAGGTTTACTATGGCTCCAGGAACTCTCTGGTTCTAAAAAGGCTGATAAGCTCCAAGACATAGTCTGATCTGAGGAAGTGGACATCTTTGGATCAGAGCTGAAAGGCACCAGGCGTATCAGATCCAACAGCTCCAAAGCTTGCCCTGAAGTTGGAGGAGGAGGAAGAGGGGAATTGGATGATTTAGACAGACCTGGCACCATAGAGATCAAGGTCAAGGGAACTTAGTGATGCTCTGCACCCACAAAATCTTCTGCACTATCTGTTCCACATCTTCTTCAGTAAGGCTCCTGGTTTAATGGGAGGAGGAGGCAGATGAGGACCTTGGTCTTGACAAAAAGGGAGATGACACTCTTGATGGAACCAGATCATATATGGGAGAGTACCATGTCCTTTGTAAAGTTAAAACAAGCTTAAAAGTACTAATTGTCAGATCTGACATCAACGGATCTGGTCCATCCATGTGCATTTTTTGAAACCAGATGGTTTCACCTGTTTCTCCGCCATGGCATAAAGAAGGGACAGGCAGATAATCCACTCACACAAACACACACACTTAGAGAGTATGGTGACAGTGAAATAGAAAGTTTTTAATTTATTTACATTTTTTTTAATAGAAACAAAGGAAGGGGAGAGCTACTAACAATAGTAGTTCAAGATATACCTATAAAGGTAAAAGGGGAGGGAACTGACCTATAAAAAATGGTTACTGGTGAGAAAGAAAAAGAAGAAATGAAAGTAACCTAATTAAAAAAAAAATAGTTACTACAAGAAATGGTCACATACTACAAGGGAGAGATAGAAATGATTAATTACACTAAAAATATAAGAAAAGGGAGGGATTAGTTTTTTAACATTCAGCAATGATATGGAGCAAATATGTCAGGTAATAAAAAATAATTGGAAAATTTTAGCAGCAGATCTCAATGTCAGGAGGATAGTTGGGGAACATCTGAAGTTTTGTTTCTCGAATAGGAAAAATAGGAGGAACCTAAAACGATTATTGTGCCAAGATGTTCAGTGGAGACCAAAGACACATATTACGAAAACAGGGACATGTCCCTGTAGAAGATGTAATGCATGTACTTTTATTAACACAAAAAAACTTTTGGAACATCCAATTACACATAGGGCAGGATTCACGAAGCCTCCGTGTAAGAGTTATAACTCTTACACGGAGGCTGCAGTTAAACGGAGTGATGTCAGCATGCTCTGCATATTCATGAGAGCATGCTGAATCACACCCAAGTCTAACACGGTCCATGTAAGACATGTGGGGGCGTGTCTGTAGGCTGAGCCCTGCAAGCGGACACGCCCCCAGAAGTGTAAAAGTGCCCAAAGTAGACACCCACAACAGAGTCCACGGAAATGTGAATAAACACAACACAACACATGCCCCTACAGACTATGAAACATAAAAGAAATATAAATAAACATGTCATTTTTATTTTAAATTGTAAAAATGTTTAACTGTGAGTGCGCTCGTGTGCGCGGGCGTGCCCGTAGCGCAGCTACAGTTAGCAGTATATACACCATAATCAAGGTACAGAACCACTAAGCTATGACAGCAGTACCTAGAAATGCAATAATAGCTAATATATAGGAATGAATACAAACTACAGCATGACAATGCAGGTTTACTGAAGTTGATACAATTCCAAAATGGCCAATCACAGATATGTGCGGGAAAAACGGACTATATAAGCCCCATAGGCGGGAATACACAGCATAAATGATTGTAGAACAGACCTGCAGGCAGAATGTCAGGTGTAGGAGAGGGTAGTCGCTTTCGAGCGCAGAGGTGGGGTGTTGAGGAGTCCAGGTACATGGCCTGGCTCCTAGTCCACAATCATGAGGCCCAACTCATGCAGGGCCAGGTCCTCTGGGGAGCGTACAGGGCTGAGGCGTGGGACCGGTTGGCTCATGAACTCACCAGTGCCACAGGGATTCCAAGGACAGGTGAGCAGGTCCGTCACCACCATGCGGACCTGAAGAGATGCAAGCAGGACCAACTGAACCTTTGGATCCAGGAGGCCCAGCAATCACCCAACGCCCCACCACTAAGTAACAATTAATTATGTATGTAAAAAGTTAAACTAGCTGAAATTATGGAGATGTGTATTCCAATATTACTTCATTTATATTACAGCTGCAGGTGTCCGTTTTGCGAACCGCAGAGCCTATGGTGATAGGCTGGTGCGGTTGCGCCACCAGGCAGGTCAGTAATCCACTACCACTAACTGTAAAGAAATATAAAAGTATGACAGTCAGCAAAAGAGTGCAGTGTAGCCAGTAAGGAATAGAATCTGCAAGTAACAGTGTGAAAGTGTATGCAAGTATTGCTTGATTACAAGAGTTCCCAGCCTGTAAATGTAAACTAAACATGAAACTGTCCAACATATATTCAGAAATAAAAATGCCCTGCCTGTAAGAAAATAGTACACAACCTGCAGTAGGATGTAAAGTATAGCTGCAGAAGATGATGAAATCACATGTGTGAAATATATCCTTGTGGAAATACTGAAACATGACAGAAGTGAGACTGCTGGAAAGTATTGTAATAACTATTGTTAAAACATGTCAATAAAGCCTAGAAGTACCATCCTGAATAGTAACATGAAAGCAAGTGAGAGAGTGTGAGAGAGTGTCATGGATCCAGCAATACAGTAGTAATAACCCCTGAATAAAGTATGCTGCAGTTAAGACAGAATTAAATGCATGTGAGACTCAGAACCAAACAGCAAAATCTGTGCAAAGTGTTGCTGCATGTGGAATGTGTATCCCAAAATCTGGATATGTTGCTTCCAGTCTGAAATACGCAGATAGGATGATTGTCTGATATACCAAACATCCACACTTGTCTACAGGTATATAAAGCAAAAGGAGCAGGATGATGTATCTGAACAAAGCTTGATATGAATGTGTATGAAGAACACTAAAATGCATATTGATGTTGCAGTAACAGTCCTATCAGCAAGGTGAAGTAGTTAACATATAGGACACTGTAGTTAGAACAGTAGTGTGTATATAACTGTAGCTATTAGAAATGTACAGCATATGTATTGGTATTCAAAGGTGTTAATATTACCTTATTTACCCCACCCTATAACCACCTATAACCCATTCCACGTGAAAATGGTATGTGCAATCACAATTAACACCCCTGGACGTTTGTCCTGTTGGGCCATATATATTTGCATGTCTGTTGATGCATCTGCCCTGTTCATACACCCACACCTGATGGCCTGTTGCCATCAATTATCCCTGCATGTTGTTGGACTGTGTATTTCTGTTCAAATTATGCATGTGTTATGCACTCTGTTCAATGGTGGGAATACCTGGATGTTTGGTTAATGGGAATACTAATGCATGCTGTTGCAACTAACTGTGAATGGTATTATATGTCACTAACCCAAACTGTCATGACATAATGCAAAATATAGAACGACAGGGAAGGCGGGTTCCAGCGGACCCACCTCTCCCACCTCAGCTGGCGAGTGCACCTGGCACTAGTGCCGAGTCTGGACCCTCCTCCGGTGGCCCTGTGCCACCTGCGGGTGGAAGCGCTGCAGGGGATGGGGCTCGCCCCCCCTCTGCAAGTGTGGCCGGAGGAGATCCACCTCTCACCCTCCATAGCGTCCGGACTGTGGTGCGTGGGAGATTCGGGACTCTGTCCTTGAGCCCCTCACGCCAGCTCGAGGCACGGTGGCGCAACTAACGGGCATGCCCGTTGCCCGCCACACAGCCCCCAGCACAGCCCGTCCTGGGCAGTGAAGGAACAGTGGCAACTGCCTATGGGTGGGGATATCAGTTCCACTGTTGCCATCTGTGGGCTCATGGGCTCTGGACATCCCAACCTCCATCCCCGTCAATTGTGTAACCCCCCCCACACGTGTCATACACCGCCCCTGTATACGTCCTGTTTGTCGTGTCTGTTTACCTACCCAGCCTACCTCCCCAGCTGAACCGACTTCCTTCACCTGACATACCACTCTTACCTGAAAAAAAAAAAAAAAAAAAAAGGGCACTCTGTACCCACAAAAAAATTACGCCCCATACATAGCTGCCCATTACGCACACATGTCCACTGGACATGGAACCTATCAATTACAATTGGCTGTACAACAAGTATTATTGTTGTCCTGACACCTCTCCCATGGGTGGAAGGTTTCAAATGTCACACCAAATTACATACATATACACAGCTGTTGCTGCAGAAGAAATGGGCAGCTATGGGCCTTACCTACATCCCTCCTGCACATCCCAAGCTTGTTTCCCTACTGTCTTACCCTCTTTGTGACCCCTTTTTCACCACTTTCCTGTCTCCCCATTTTCTTTTCTTTCAAAGAAAATAGCTGGTGTCGCCAGAGTAAGCACTGTTAAGCGGTTGTAACCGGTGTCTTGTGAGCTAACCGCCAGTGCGCATGCTTGAGCTCAGCAAACCAGCTAGCCGGTTACAACTGCTTAAAAGTGCCTTAGTCACTGTGATTGACAGGTCCTGTACTCAGTTCAAAGAAAAATAAACTCCCACTGTCAGTCCCGAACCCAGGACCTTGGAAACACTAGTCTGTACAACCTACCACTAAGCCATGACTCTTATACAAACACATTGTGCTAAAATAAATATAACATGTAAAAGTAGGGATGAATGTAAAGGGAATATAGGATGTGTAGTACACAAAGCATGCCATTTAAAATAAATGTCACAAACAATGGATATCCATAATAGTAGTGTGTGAAAAGAAACAGCCATGCTAGTTGGCAGCCTGTAGATAATAAAGTCAGTTAAAGTACATAGATATATGTATGCATATGTACATATATATATATATATATATATATATATATATATATATATATATATATATATATATATATATATATATATATATATATATATATATATGTACATATATATATATGTATATATATAAATATATCTAGATATACTTGTAGGAGTCAATGTGCATACACACTTGCTACAGGGAACATGAAAGAGGAATGGAGAACTGTGAATATACAACACAGCCTGAAGCATGAGAGAGATACTAACCTTTACAGTCACAGAACACTGTCCACAGCATACCAGCATGGTCCCCACCCACACAATCTGAAAGGGCAACGCCTATCACACATACCCTTTTATAGCACTGATCTGAAATCACAGTGAGAACTGCAATCAGTACACAACCGGCTGTATGCAATTAGCAAATGCTGGCCTTCAATTGGTGCAGAGGCCATCACATGGACCTATGCAAATACCTACAAAAGCATCCAGTGCTAACACTCCCCACATGCAAGAAATTAATTGCATTGTCTGTAAGCAGACAGAGAGAGGCCGAGAAGTGGAAGAGAGAGAGAGAGAGAGAGAGAGAGAGAGAGAGAGAGAGAGAGAGCACCAAAATAAAAAAAAAAAAACACTGTGACTCTCCCTACCCTGAAGCTGTCAGCAGTGACAGTAATAGCAGCAGCAAGCAGAAGCTGTGGAACGCAACCAGCTGCGACATACAGAGGTAATGCAAAGTAGCAGGTTAACAGTGTGCATACTGTGAACCCTCCAAATGTGTCATAGGTCTGTATCCATAGGTATGTCGATGTGATATGTCATGTGTACATAGTTCCAACAAAAGGGGATGACCACACATCACATGTCAAGCAGTCATAGGCCAGGATCCTGGTAGCATGTGTCTGTGCGTTGGCCTAGCAATGGCTGTAGTGACTGCTTCGAAATGTCAGCCAGGCCCCAAGCCAGGATCAGCACATCCCAAAGGCACACTGGCTGGGAACAAGTGTCTGCAGGTACCTGATGTCACTGCACATGCATCCCATACTGCAGTACCCCATAGCGTAGCACACCAGGCCCATTATGCATATGATGTGGTAATTCCCAGGGTCAGTCAAGGTGTCCCCGTTGTCTTGTGGGTCCACTGCTGCTGTATGCCACTGTCCAGGTACATATCCTGTACGGCCAAGATAAACCATCAGTGTTACATGCGGTGGTATGTCCCCTCAGAGTGCTGGTAGCACACATCCAGGGGGACCACGAGGTCACAGTGATGCTGTGTGTTCTCCTCCGGTGAGGGCGGCCCTCACCTGGACATGTGCAATGATAGGGAGGTTACACCCAGCTGTGATAAATATCAAAAGGTGAGGGAGGGGGGATATGTGCACTGAACATGTCTGTAGGAATGTTGCCAATATGCATGTGTTTGGTGAATGTTAAGTAGGTGTGGAGTAACACAGAGCATATCCGAGGCATGTGGTCCGTATGTGTAACATAACTGAAGAGGGCCTTGTGGTCATCCACAGTGTTTGTGTCTATTACCCTCCCAGAGTAGGCTGTGGCTGTTGTTATGATGGACTGTAGTGTACTACCAGTGTTGACCACAGATGCCTACCCGTAATGTGAATGTGCTCTGTCCTGCAGTAGCCCCCTGCTATTGTTATACAATCTGCCTCTGTCTGGGGTCCACTGGACAGGATGCCTACCCGTTGTGCATAGGGTTTGGGTTAGACATGTGTGTGCAAGTGTCATGCAATCTGCAGCATGTCTGTGGTAAGCATTTGCAAAGGGGTCAGCAGTGTGGCCTGTGGCTTCCACTGGCCCAGTGTGCTGCATGGATACCATCCCAGTCCCAGCAAGGGAATAACTGTCTAACCACATACATATCAATGTAGTCTACTGTACTGGTGGTGGTGGTGGAATATGTAAATACAGGCCGTGTAACGTCTGTCCACAGCAGAGTAGTGGACGGTCCACAGCAGAGTAGTGGACGGTGTCCCACATACAGTACCTTGGCATGGACCCCCAGAGTGAGGTTGTGCATAGCACCTGTCAGTGTGTGCTGACCGATGGGGCATGCTACTACGTAGTGTGGAATGTGGCAGGTATTGTTGCACAGGTATTGGCTGAGCACTGATATCTGGCCATGTACCTGTGTATCCACCATGGCACACACACATGCAACATATGGGAGTAGTAGTATATCACTACACATTTATAACATGTATAGTATGTGTGCCATACATTGCTGACATGGTCTGCTGATATCCTGTCTGTGTTCTCTTCCAGGGAGATGGCACGACAGTGTAACCCCGCCTACTCCATTGCAGAGGATGAGGAGATCCACCAGAGCCTGGTGCAGGAGTATGACATCCTGTTTTCCCGCACCAGTCAGAACCAGCATGAGAGGGCCACACTGTGGCAAGACCTGGTCCGTAGGATAAATGAAATTGGCACGCATAACAGGACATATGAGCAGGTACGACATCACTGCAGTGATTTAATCCGAAGTGTCCGGCAGCGTGCAGCAGATATCCACAGGCAACAGGTCGCCACAGGAGGTGGGGTGGCCACACATCCCCCCCTCACCAGACTGGAGGGGCTACTCCTAAGTGCCGTGGCTCCAGCCCCGGAACACCAACAGCAGTACACCTGTATTATGATGGAGGCTGGTTCCGCACAGCAGCACGACATGGAGCGTGCAGGTAATATGCCATATGTACACCTGACTGTTCTGTACACTGTATCATATGCAATATGAATGGGACAGATATGCCCACTAACATTAATCTCATCATTTCTGCAGGTCCCTCCAGGGTTACAGAGAGGCAGGCCATCCATGCTGGTGAGTGTGTTTAACATAACCTATAATAGTCCTGAAAATACTAGTAACAGTAGTGTAACTCAGTAGTGCTCTGTGTGTATACTGCAGGGTGTGCATGTGTGCAAGTGTCAGTACCCATGTGTGCATGTGTGCAGGTGTGCCTGTGCCCAAGTGTGCATGTGTGCCTGTGTCCACGTGTCCACGTGTGCATGTGTACCTGTGTCCACGTGTGCATGTGTGCCTGTATCCACGTGTGCATGTGTGCATGTGTGCATGTGTGCCTGTGTCCACGTGTGCATGTGTGCAGGTGTGCCTGTGTCCATGTGTGCCTGTGTCCATGTGTGCATGTGTGCATGTGTCCATGTGTGCACGTGCCCATGTGTGCATGTGTCCACGTGTGCATGTGTCCACGTGTGCATGTGTCCACGTGTGCATGTGTCCACGTGTGCATGTGTGCATGTGTGCATGTGTGCCCGTGTGCATGTGTCCATGTGTGCATGTGTGTATAAGTGCATCACTGGTAACAATGTCTGGAGAATGTAAACTGTGTTTCCTGTCTTCATCCCACAGGTTCTGGGGCTGCTCTGGTGACCTGCAGCAGGGAACCTGAATCCTGTGCCACGGCTACTGGTAATGATGATATATGTGTAATGGTACAGGACGGTGTGTCAGGGTCTGCCATTGGCCAGCCAATTGACAGTACACAGCTGTCAACCCCATCATTGCGCACAGTCATCCTGCCTATACATCCTATGTCACCATTGTCCCTAGGTGATGGACAGGATACAGCGGGCATAGACCAGGGTAATGTGGTACCTGTGGCACATGCGTCCCCACACAGCAGCCATGGGCAGGGTCCTCCGATGGTACCACACAGACAATTGGCCATGGGTTCTCGTGGGAGCATCCGTGGGCGTACTGCCTCTGGCCGACGTGCCCAACGAGGTCTGTCAACCTCAGCGATGTTTCGGACTGTCATGCAGGCTCATTCACGTATGGAAAGGTACACCAGACAGGGTCTGAGGGTGCTCAGAGCATGCCGCACAGCCATGACAGACAGTATGCGTGACATTGCAGATGCTATCCGTAACTTCACCGATGTCATAGACAGACGTTGTGGGGACATCTTACAGCAGTTCCACAACCAGTTGTCCATGAGCCAGGGCAGTGGTGGGCGTCTGCGGCGTTGACGTGGCCGTATGCCGGTGGTGGCAGCAGCTGGCAGTCGGCGCGGATGGCAACAGGCTTGTGCACGCCCCCATAGTGCCAGCAGCAGCCCCAGCAATGCTGGGTCTGTGCTGTCATCGGAACACCCCAGGAGACCATTTGTGCATGGCTCTGGACAGTCCCAACAGGGACATGTGTCCAGTCAACACACTCCCACTTCTGATGATAGTACACAGTAAGGAGTTGTACTGGATACGGTCCGTAGCACCCCTGCCAGTACAGGTACCGTGTCCGTGCACACAGACACTGATCTGTACGGCCTGCCAGGTGCAGTCTGTGGCTGTCCACAAACCCCTGTATATGGCAGCCATGAGGTGGAACTGTGTGCGTGCATACACACATGCAGAATGTCAACACTTAGGGCAACCACATACATGCACACTCTGCAGCAACACTGGCCCACCCTGTACTGCTGCCCCTCACCAACACACATACACACACATGTCAATTGGTGGTATCAGTGGCTGACTCAGGCATACCTAATCCACACCCTGTGCATATGATGACACTGTGCCACCTCCTGCAGTCTCCAACATCATTGCGGGAAGGGGTAAACACGTTGCTGATGCACAGGGTGACTACATAGACGTGTATTAGTAGTATCATGTTGGTAACAGTACAGTGTGCTGCTATGACTGTGTGTACCCCAGCATGCCTGCTGTAGTAACTGTATGAATGTCATGAATTGTTATCTGCACCCATAGTACATACCAAAGCATAACAGCTGCACATAATTGCATGCCGGTGGTAAGGTTGTCAACAGATAGCCGCATACATGGGTAGCACAGGGGGAATGCTAACGCAAGTAGTGATATGCAATGGTGGACATGTACAGTAATGGTGTCAAGATGCCCACAACAACTATGCCATGTGTATGTTCATGCATCTAGATATGTGTGCAGTACCAATGTTGTCCAGACCACAAATAAGTATGACATAATATCGGTTCCACCATGGCCATCTGTGCCATGATTCCTGGGTACATGTTGACAGTGCCTACATATATGCATTGTGAATTACTGTTATTGTTACCCCTTCTTCGTTGTATGATGCAGTACTTCCAGCCCTGTATACTGTAGCCTTGTTTGCATGCATGTTCGCCTGGGGTGCCCTGGAACACTGCTTACACCTGCAATGCAGGGTTACAGTGCTTCTGTAGACTGCTACTGACATCTGCATAGTGTACCATATGTATGTCAACCTTACACATGACAGAATGGCACTGTCTGTCCTGTACACATGTGAGTAGCCTGTGACACATTGCACACGTCTTACCTGGCATATACCCACGTGTGCAGTCATATATGTCAGTGCTATGAGACAGAGGCAGTCCACCCACACATACACACCTTCAGTATGTTGTTCCCCATTGGCCCTATGTGTTGGTACTCACCATGGCAATCACACTACTAGGGTGGCATGTCCAAAGGTAACCTGTGAATTGCCTCTATGGTCCAGTCCTGGTTTATGTGGGTCATGTGTCATCGTCACAGCTGCCACATGTATGCAGTCAGCCATCACCCTTGGCCAGGTATATACAACACATGTGTGGGATGCCACCACACAGCCAGTCTGGGGACCTGTCTCTCTGAACCCAGTGATGCCATACCCTGTCAGGTGGCATGTCATACATACTACGTACAGGACAAACGTCAAACCCAATCCCTGCCGCTACTAATGATAATACCCCTGAAGACGTTCCTGATAGCTTTGACCAGTCCTTTACTGAGACAGTGCAGGCCCTAGCTTGCCAACTACCTCCTAGCTCCCCTGGCCCCGAAAGCAGCACCCCTAGAAAACTACTTACGTCCAGCTGCCAACCGGTCGCCACTTCACTTCTCCGTACCTCGGTTGTAACAGTGGAACCCACTACACTGTGTGCCGATCAACACCCTGCCGAGTACCTATCGAAACCAGTTGATGCTATTGCTTACCCCGTCTCAAAGGTAATCAAAGGTACTATGTTAGAAACTAACTTTCCCACCATCTGTAAAATGTCATATGTAATCCCACTTCACACAGGAGGCAGCTCTACTGACGTCTCCACTGATAGGCCAATAGCTATACACTCTCCACTTGCAGAGGTTATGGTGACTTTCGTCATAGACAAGTCATGCACCGCCTAGTCCGACATCGCAGTATGGCAGACACTCAGCATGGCTTATGTTCCCATCACAGCACTCCGTCAGGCCTCCTAGCCTTTACTAACACCATAAGCCATACCTGCAGCATCAATGATATATCCACAGCCCTCTGTTTGGATAACCCAAAGGCATACGATATGGTTTATCACCAACTTGGACTCTGCACCCTGCACAGACTGTCTAGATACTGGAGCCTTCCAATGGTGTCAATCCTACCTGCATGGTCAACAGCAGGCCGGCCTCTGGCAGACCAAACCCTCTAACCGTCTACCAAACACCCTCAGAGTACCACAAGGCTCTATCCTAAGGCCCTTGCTGTCCTCCATCATCATTAACGACCGTTATACTGTCATCCCAAATGCCAGCTGTATCCAATATGCTGTATACCCTACTCTGATCTGCCCAGCCACATCTCCAGTAGAGTTATGTTCAGCTACCCAGACCACCTGTAATACAGTAGCAAACTGGCTTTGTGAACGTCGTCTGATCCTACATACCAATCAAACTGGACTGCTGTTATCCCACAAACACGTAGGTCTACCACGTTCACCGTTACCATAACATCTACCGATGGCACAATATTCTACCCTGACCCATCTCAACAACTATTAGGCGTTATCATAGACAATAACCTCACATGTGACATACATGTTAACCAGATTAGCCAAGCCATCAATAGAAAGCTAGGGTCACTTTACAGAATTAAAGCCTTCCTAGCCCCTCCAGCTAGAGGTGCCATAGCTCGCTCACACCGTGTTGCAGCCCTTCTTTATGCATCCCCTCTACTCTCACATATGAACAAGACTGTCCTTAACAAGCACTGGATTTGCTACAACCACATTGCCAGGTTTGCCACTGGCCCACCTGGTAGGACACATCATTGCATCGATCTAAATCAGCTTGTTTGGCTTGCAATACCCAGCCTAATACAGTATAACCAACTGATTATGGCCTATAAAATCCTGTATAATCCAGACAATACTCCTGCAATTAAATCACAATCACACCCTATAACAATCCTAGACCGCTTCCAGCCTCTAACATTGTACTGCTTCGGACTAGCAAGTCTATTAACACAGCTGGTGATTCTGTCTTTGCAAATCCTGTACGTAGATCCTGGAACCCACTTCCAGCTGATATTACCCTAATGTCCACCTTAGGTCATTTAACAGTAGACCCAAACAACATTTGTCATGTAACTGGCTATGTCAGTGTATCAGGCCTGGCTAACTCGGATGTGTAACCTGTGTGAACCACTGTACTGTGTAAATAAAATGTAATCCTGGCTTGTGCTCAGGTCTGACATTAACCTGTGGAACATGTTGGACCTGCTTACGTATGTAATCTCTGTACATAATCTGTTTGTAATATGTCATGCTAGTATTTTCTAATGCTGTATCTGCTACCCTCGTAGCTTGTCTCCACGGGCCTACCCTGGGAATGGACATGCATCCAGTTGGACTATCCCAATCAACATATGTGGGACCAATAAATATATCAAAACATGATATTACAGTGACAACAATACCAGGCAGACATTGCCACACACTGACAGCATGCTGAACACACTGGGGCATATGTGGGGAATCAGACTAGCAGCCTGCCTGTGCATCACACAACTCCGCAGCTGGCACACAGGCATATGTTCCGTCGGAACACAGCACATGCCACACATGGCACGCACATCCCCTGTACCGCACACCCACAGCCTGTAGGGCTACACAACACACCTGCTATAGACGTGTCAGGTACCTGTCATGTGTGCTACTGGGGTCCTGCTCAACATGCTGTATCTGGTGAAGGGCACAGTGATATGACTCAGGGGCACTATGGTCCACCACAGCACACATGCATACAGGTCAGACAGAGGCATGGACAGATATGACTCACTCATTGACCATGCCAGTGTGGCTGCCTGGGACATACCACCCTGGACTACGTGATAGGGAACATAGAATGGATCTCTCAGCATTTGGCACAGGCCAGTATGAGCCTGATATTAGTTGCCAACATACTCTCCCCAGGTATTCTACCACTATATGTGGGAAGGCTGTTGTATGTCTACATTATGCTCAGTCTCCACTGTCATTCATAGGGTATCCACTGCCTGTCAACGTGTGCTTACATGCTAGGGAAGCCACATTGCTGTTCACGGGTCATCTTGCATGTGACACACATGGCCCGATGTATACTGGCAAGGCTCCTTGGTACACACATACTGCCTTATGCTGCAGGACATGGTTTACATAGCGACCTCCGTGGGTATCACACAGGTTAGGACACTGACAGTGCTGCTACACAACTACAGCAGTGCACACCGGAGGATGCATGCACCGGACACTGCCCTCAGCACGGTGAACTGCAGTGTCTGTGCAGTACCAGATGCATGGGACATGGCTCACAGGTGTTACCCATCACTGACAGGCTATGCCCCTTACCATGCCTGTCGTCCCCTACACATGTAACACACATGGATAGGGGTGGTATCCCGAGTCAACACAGATACACACACCTCCAGGTTGTTGGCACGGCACAAACCATCAGGGCCTACTCAGGTGCAGCTGACAGTGTGTCGGAATGCCATCTGGTTCATAGCATGGCACACACAACCCTCACATACACAGGAAGACCACCTATCCTCCATAACAACAGCGGCAATATGACAGTCCCATGAACTGTGTTTATAAGGCCATACTGCATCCAGCCAAACATTGTGTGTGAGCATTGCTGTAGCTACAACACTCTAGTTGACGGGTTCACAGCATGTGGTCACGAAATGCAGTGGAATGACATGTTACCACTACCACAACAGGTGGGAACATACAGCACCTGTACATTGACTACATGTACACTATATGGGCCAGACCAGATGTGTATCCCCTGCTGTAGGTCTTTCACCATAGACACCCACACTGTCTAGGGACATACCATCGCGGACCCTGCACAGCAGGACACACAGTCATATTGGTATACATTGCTAATACCATTTATCCACACAAAGCATGTGTCAGACATGGTAACTACTGCAGGTCACAGGTATTTCTGTGTATGTGTCACACACATACATCATGTGTGCAATGCCATTGCTGGTGCAGGCAATGGCATGCATTGGTATGCGCACACACACCCACGCAAGGTCATACTGTGTGACACAGCCACACGTGATAGTTGTGGGTTACCCAAACATACCTATCTGTACTCTGACGATGGTAATAGACACAGTAGCAGAGCACACTATTGGCATTACTAGCCAACTAGCCCTGTCTGGCTGTGCTGATAATGTGGTGACATCCCCTGTGTTTACTGGTGGGGTATGCAGCATCTGGTGTATAGTATTATTTGCCCAAAGGATCTGTTCCCTCACACTTGCATTTACACACACCCTACTACCCCCACACACATGCAAACGTGCCCTATGCAGGATTCATTCCCCTACCTACCTATGTCATGACACATGGGAGGGACGCATTAGCAAAGCGCATTGTTCGGTTTACTAGATAGTTCCTCGTCTCTGGATATACTTAGAGGGTGCTGACAACATCAGTACTTTGAAAGGGTAATGTGCATCAGGTAGTGTGATCACCTGATTGCCAAAACTAACATGTCTTTCATACGGACATGCACACACACACATGTATTTACAGGTTTCATATTCCTACCTAATTACATTACGATACACAGGGGGAACACATTAGCAGAGCGCTATTCGCATTACTGGGAGGCTTCCCTTCCCCTGCTGTACCTATACGGTGCTGACATCATCTGTGTTAAGACAGGGGCATGTGCATCCTGTAGTGTGTTCTCCCATTTGGCAAAAGGAACATTTCCCCCATACATATCTGCACACACACAATCACCCCCCCTCCAAACACACACACTTGGCATCTGCAGGATTCAAACCACTACCTAACTATGTTATGACACATGTGAAAGATGCATTAGCAGAGCGAGCTATTCGCATTACTGGGAGGCTTCCCTTCTCCTGCTGTACTTATAGGATGCTGACATCATCTGTGTTAAGAAAGGGGCGTGTGCATCCTGTAGTGTGTTCTCCCAGTTGGCTAAAGGAACATTTCCCTCTCACAGCCTTTCACACACACAAACCCCACTCACCCACACTGAGCATTTGCAGGATTCGAACCCCTACCTAACTATATTATGACACTTGAGGGCGACGCATTAGCAGAGCGCACTATCAGAATTACTGGGCATCTGTTCTCCACCCGTAGTATTTCTAGGGTGCTGACATCTTCATTTCCACAGAGGTCTGTGGTTGTTGTACTACCTGTCAGGTGGGGGATAGCATGTATATGCATTTGCAGCCACCTACATCAGGGTCAGGTGTGCACATCGCACTGGCAGGTTATGTTCCATACCATGCTTTGGGACCACAGGACCTGTAACACACAACACTACCAGTCCAGCACACCACACCCACATCCGGGACACACGCCTAGCTTCCCTGGGAACAGTGCCAGGATAGGCAGGTATTCACATACACCGTTCCAGTTGTTAACATCAGGTACAGGCATATTGTGTGTGTGACCTACTCAGGCCTCTACCACTATACCCTACCGCCACTACAATTTGAGGGTCCATGTGCTATGGCAGTACCACACACCACAGCCACATGGGTTAATACATATTGCACCTGTCCATCTGCAACTGGGTACCCACTGTTCCACACCGGAGGTAGACCACCATTGTTGATAGCTGCCCATGTCCACCTTTCCCTGGACATCTATATCCCATCTCCATCCCCAGGCAAGGTTGTCACTGCACACAAACTGTGTTTAGCACATGCAGACTCTACACTTGTGTAGACTGGGGTGAATTACTTCAGAGGACCCATGCTGGAGGACTATACTGGCCACGCAGCATATTCCTTGACACCTGCATCCTATGAGCATGTGTACAGATTGCATTGGTCATTCAGATATTGGCAAAGGCTCTTGCTACCCCCGTAGTGCCTATGTTAGGCAGGGCTCAGATGACAAACCCACCTTCATAGGTATCACAAGGGATACATAACTAAGAGCAATGCTACCCAACGCCAGATATCTGCACCTTCAGATGCGTGCACCCAAAACAGTCCTTGGCATGGAAAACATCGATATCTGTGCAGTTACAGATGCCTGGTTCAGGGCTACTGAGAGCACACCAGCACTACCGGGTTTAACCCGGTTGATTTCTTTGAAACAGTCACCAAGGCCATTGACAGGGGGAAGGTGGTTCACACAGCCTACCTGGACCTTGCAGATGCCTTCACAACAATACCCCACTTGGGCATTCTAGAGAAGGTCACCAGCTGGAATATAAGGCCCTATGTCACTAGATGGATTGCACAGTGGCTCAAGGACAGATACCACATGGTTAGCATTGCTGGAGCCATGCCAGACCCCACAACAGTTACGGGTTGTGTCCCACAAGGCTCAGTCCTGGGACCCTCTTGTTTGGTATATATTTCTTGGAGGTACAGGCCAACACGGACGGACTGTGGCTGTCCAAATATGCAGATGACTGCAAACAGGCCACCATAATCGCCTCTTCAGCTGACACAAGCATCCTCCAAAGGGGCATCATAGCAACAGACAACTTATGCCAGAGCCATGGCCTTCTGCTGAACAGTGTTTAGAAAGGGGAATGTGCATCCTGTAGTCTGTTCACATAGTTGACAAAAGGGACCTTCTCCTCACACACACTACCCCCCTCAGACAAACACACACACTTGCCATTCACAGGCTTCAAACCCCTGCCTAACTATGTTATGACACTTGAGATGGACGCATTAGCAGAGCGCGCTATTCGCATTACTGGGAGGTTTCTTTTCACCTGCTGTACTTATTGGGTGCTGACATCATCGGTGTTTAGAAAGGGAATGTGCATCCTGTAGTGTGTTGTCCTAATTGCCAAAAGGGACATTTCCCTCACACACACAAACACCCCTCAGACAAGCACACACACTTGCCATTCACAGGATTCAAACCCCTACCTAACTATGTTATGACACTTGAGACAAACGCATTAGCAGAGCGCGCTATTCACATTACTGGGAGGTTTCTTTTCACCTGCCGTACTTATTGGGTGCTGACATCATCGGTGTTTAGAAAGGGAATGTGAATCCTGTAGTGTGTTGTCCTAATTGCCAAAAGGGACATTTCCCTCACACACACAAACACCCCTCAGACAAGCACACACACTTGCCATTCACAGGATTCAAACCCCTATCTAACTATGTTATGACACTTGAGATGGACGCAGTAGCAGAGCGCGCTATTCGCATTACTGGGAGTTTTCTATTCTCCAGCTGTACTTATTGGGTGCTGACATCATCGGTGTTTAGAAAGGGAATGTGCATCCTGTAATGTGTTTTCCTATTTGCCAAAAGGGACATTTCTCTCCCGCAGACTTACACACACACCAACCCCACACACACACACACACACACACACACACACACACTGAGCATTTGCAGGATTTGAAACCCCCACCTAACTATGTTATGACACTTGAGACAGACGCATTAGCAGAGGGCGCTATTCAGATTACTAGGAAGATTCTTTCCTCCTGCTGTACTTATAGGGTGCTGACATCATCTGTGTTTAGAAAAGGGCATGTGCATCCTGTGGGGAGGCAGACACCAAGCACACTCTGGCTAAGCTGTCATTCCCTAGGGCAAACGGCCTAGTGTTGACCTCTACACCCATATGTTTAATTGTCAAATGCACATTATTTGTTGCTGATAGACTGTTTGCACATCTTTATTGCCATAACATTCCCTGTTTGTATGAACAACTTGTGCATCTGTGGCAGATGTTTGCATGTGGGAGGGATCCACTATATCACGTATGTCTCTGTAGTCATCTAGCTGTGTGCACTGGGCAGACTGCTATAATGTGGTTGGTTCCTGGATTACAACATAACAATACCAGCTATGTGTGTCCAACTGCTACACCGAAATTTGGCCTAAGTGTGTGAGCATGCCCAGTTCAGCCTTCCCATGGCATGTTGTCAATGTGTGTGAGCATGCCCAGTGTGAGCATTCCATATGTTGGACTCTGCAGCCCACCACATTTGTGGATGGGTGTGAACTTCAACAACTATCACCTGTTTATGGTTGTGTGTTGTGTGTCATGTTGTGTAGTTACGGTACAACTGCTTTGTGTGTGAACACAACAGGGTTATACTGTGCCTGCAGTGTTTCCATTGGATACTTTGCATACAGCTGTCAACATCCTTTCACACTGACCTAACACTGTAGTACTGTATAGTGTACTGGTAGTACTTTGACTGTGGTGGGCAGTATCCTAGGCTTTACTGCTATCACTGCTTTACATTTCGATAGTGGGCACAACAGCCTGGTTACGGGCTAGTTGTGTACATCTGACCATGTTGCATTCTGTTCAGATATGAACTACTTACACCAGGCTTGTCCGACATTGGTAGTGTATTCCACAACATAGGTGTACATTTGCAAACACTAGTGATGTGCCCTAGTCCATGTGTAATGCTAGTTGGAGAGTATGTTTGTCCTTCAACACACATTGTAAGTGGAGTTTGCCATGACATATGTCATGGTTAGTATACTGAGCCTCTGTCTACCTGTGACATGACAGTAGTACCCAGGTTAAATCTACCATCTCCCACCCACTCATCTGGATTCCTATTGAGATAGATTGATATGTGACTCTATGGGTAGCCTGTGCTGGGGGTGGCTTCTGTGTTATGGTGCACACAGTACAGCTTGTCCTATGTAAGTCAGTGCTGGGGTTCAGGTCTCTCATGTGCATAGCTCACTGCCATTCAGATTGTGCAAGGTGCAGCATGTTTATTGATGCCAGCAACACATGGCATCTGGGCAAGCTGTTTGATACTCCTGATGAGGTACTGTTGGGGACTTTACAGTTGATGGAGGTGTCTGCTGAGGTACATCCCACAGGGGCGATTGTAGTCAATTGTACCGCTGATGAAGGATGACTGCAGAGCCACAATGACCTCCCCTTATCTAGATCTGACAGCCTTCGTGATTAGGTGGGTATATGGTATGTTCCTGTAAACACTACAGCACATGTTTGTCCAATGCAGGCTATCTATCACCTTGTGTCCCCAGGTCTCTCATTACATGTTAACTACATAATGGGTTAACACATATGTGGTAATTGGTGGGCACTTACTGTATATCCACGGGGGTTGACTATACACGTTTCTGCACTTAGCTTGCTGACATGGCTATGGCACCAGTTTTCTGTTTCTATGTGGCCCTTTGTGGGATGCTTGTGTCAGCTGGTGGATCATATGTGGTGAGCAGTTTGTAGTCCTCTGCAACCATGTTCGGACATGGTCCTTCCATGTTTGCTTGTACCTATGGGACATATATACCGGACGGGGGGGATCCCAGGACAAAGCCTTGTGGGATGCCAGTTATATCTGGTTCGTAGTCTGACATGGCTGCAGCATGTCTGACCATGTCTGTTCTGTCCTTGGTCTGGTTTGCAACGCCTCTACTGACGTGGGTTTATATTTAAGCTGGTGAGCCTATCTATAATGAACACGTAGGGTATTGTATAGAGGCCTTTGCAAGGTCCAGATACACTGTGTGGAGCACATTGCCCTCATCAATGACCTTAATGGCTGTTTCAATTGGGTCAAACATGGTTAGGGGCAGGATCTGCACTTGGGTGGGCCACACTGGGTTGGGTCCGGTGTCAGTAGGTCCCCAATATCTTTATGTCTGTGGTACATGCTGATCCTTTCCACAGCTGTGCAAACCGTGCTTCTCAGGATTCTGGGGTAGTACTGTTCAGTATCCATTCAGGCAACACCTTTGTTGAGAAGGACCACTGTTATTGTACACTGCTCTTTGGGTACATATTCTGTGGTAAGGCTGGCATTGAGCAGTAGTGTGGTTTTGCATTCCATTCATCTTGGTGTCCATGTAGAACTAAGCCCAGGACAACATCTCATACCATTGCTGCTGTGTGTTTTGCTTTGTAGATGTTGGCTGTTACCTCAGCATCTGCAATGTCAGGGGGCCAGCAGTCTGCTGGGATAGATATTCTGCATTCGGGGTTGCACTGCACCTGTCAGGATGTATGTTGGCAGTATGTGTGTGTGTTTGTGATATTTGTGTGATTCAGGACATATCTGTGAATTCCCAACATGGTTACTACCATCAGTTGTGAAAGCCTTGGGATTATCATTAGCATCCTGTACAATTTGTATCTTCATAGGTTCATAGGGTCATACTAGGCTATCCACCCTGGGCATTTGTTAGCCTAGCCAGAGTGTGTGTGGCTTTTGACACCCCTTGCTATGTGCATATTATGTCCATTTATGTTTTGCTTGGCTGTGCCTCTGTCTGGACATGACACAGTGAAGACCCCCAGTGTAACTCTACAATCATCCATCCACTTGGCAAGATTCCTGTTGAAGAGTGTCAGTGAGGGGCTCTGCCTAACATGGAATGGGATTCTGGTCCAGGGTGTGGGAGCCTCTGGATTATGTATCTGTCCCACCAGCACATCCTATTTCATTATTAGTTGAGGTTGACATCTCTCCCTCTTACAGCTCCAGTGGATTTGTGTTCTCTAGGGTGGGGCATGTCCATTACTCCTGTGTTGGGCATGGCCTCCTACAACAGGCATGCAATGCCTCTGTGTAGGCCATATGTGACTGGATTCAGCTGGGGTGTCTACAGCCAGGCAGCATATGACATATATTTGTGACCCTTTATCCTATTGGTGAGGTACCTTTGAGGTTTGCAGGTGTCAGGTAAGATACATCCCATATGAGGCATTGTACTGGAGTATGGGTGTGATTGGAGAAAGGTATAGGGGCACAATGACCTCTGTTGTCGTAGATGTGACTCCTTTCCTGCTACGGTGTCAAATGTAGACAGTCTTCCTAGCCACATTGGCAATGTGGGTGTCACATAACAGGTTACTGTCCACGTGTGTCCCTAGGTCCCTGGTTCCTCCTTCTATACATACTGGTTTACCACCTATGTGGTACTTTGTGGTATCTTGTTTGTTATTTGGTGGGACATTCATACTGTCCATTGTCTTCAGGACGGCTGGGTGGGGTTATTGTGTGTGAGAGTGCGGTCTGTAGCATGCTACAGACTGCACAGCAGTCTTGCCTACAGTTAGTTGCACATGTGTGTACTCAATTGCCTTGTGCATTGTCAGTTACCTGGACGTATGGGTGTCTGTGCTGACTATGGATACTCACCCTCCTTTTATTTTTCGTTCCAGGGTTTGGGGCCATGACACATGATACGTGGTATAACCTGGTAGTGCTGGTGTGCTGTCAGGAGGCTTGCAGCGGATTCTGTCACTGCACAGACATCGATGTTCTCCATTCTGGGGATGGCCTCGGGGGCATGCATATTGGGGTGTACACATCTGGCATTGGTCAGCATTTCCCTTATGTTTCTTCCCACCTATGTTTGGGAGGGTGGTAGGTCAGTCTTTTCTGCCTTGCCTTCGAAAGGCTCTATGGAGGTGGCAAATGCCTTATCCAATATTCAGATGCCCAGGGGTAACAGGTGCAGGCCATCCCAAGGACAGCTGCGTGGCTTGTCAAGCATGACATCCCAGGCAGACAGACATTGCATCCCCTTGAACACCAGTAAGTGTGCCACTTGCTATGACTGATCATTTCGTGTTTGTACTGTGGCATTACTCTTGGTAAGGGTAGGATGCTGCGAACGTTGAGTGTCATACCGGCCTGGACTACATAATCAGATAGCTCATCTATGTCTCTTTTCCTGTAGTCTAGGGTGGTACATCTCAGGTCATTCACACCAGCATGGACTATGACTGCATCATATTTCTACTTGCTTTGGAGTGACCTACATACTTCTGTTATGTGGCATATTGTGGCAGCCTACAGGCAGCTTACTATACCCTTTCCCTTGTTCAGTCTGGTGTGCAGGACAGCAGTGTGTCTGACTATGGAGTCATCTATTACAACTGTATCAGGCATGTTGTTTCTCCTTCTGGCCTGTGACTGTTTGGCACACCAGCTTTGTGTGCTATGTGTTGCATGTGCTATGTTTGCGGGCTGTTTGATTGGGTGTCTGCTTTAGAGGCCTCTGTTGGTGTGCTGTGTTTGTAATTTGTGCCTCTGGGAATGTTTGTCTGTGTTTATGTGTTTGGTTTGCAGTTGTGGTAGGTCTATGTGGGACTGTGTTTGTGGTGTGTGTGGTTACCTTCTCCTACTGACTTGTTTTGGGAGTACTGAGTTGAGGGAGCTCAGCCTCCAGTTTGGATGGATGGTTGCATCTCTCACATATTTTTTTATTTCTTGGGTGGAGTTGGGGGTTGTCTGTGTACTTGGGCCAGATGTGACATTGCCTCGGATTCACAGATTCCACTTGTTGCGGCTGGCCTTAGTGGATTGCATGTGTGGACAGATGTGATTGCCATACTACTGATCTGTGCTTACTTCATTGTTTGTGTTTGCTCTATCATGTAGTAGCTTCCTCGTTCTCTTGCATGTTTTGGTTATGGCTGGTGTCCACCATGCCAGATTTAGGCACTGTGTCTTGTTTTAATTTAGGACTGCATAATCCAAGCATTCCTGGCAGTGTTCATGGAATGGCTGTATTACAGGTTCTGAGGTGTGGCCCATATTTTGCACCTGCACGGGACCTTTAATGGATTCCACATCAGTTTGGAGGAGTGCAGGTATTGCTTAACACATGTTTTCCACTGTGGTTTCCGGCCAGGGACTGTGGTCAGGTTTTGTATATCCAGTGTGATTACTCTATGGTCTGGTTTTACCAGTGAGCAATACACTTCTCATCTTGACATCCAGTACCCATGTTGCTGATTATCACATCCGGTATGCTTACCCCTCTTGTGGGAGTGGTACGGTGTTCCTGGGCCTTTTGGTTTGTGGATTCTATGAACCTTTGTCCGACACTGTTGGAGCTAGTATAATGTTCTAAGTCTATGTCTGGGTATTTGCAGTCACCCAATATAATGTGGGTTGGAGGACTTGATATATTCATGTATTCCAGCATAGGCCAGATGCAGTTCCTGGTGTTGGGCAGTAGTCTGTAGCAGGCTATAAACTGGGGGGCAGTTTTAGCCACTGTTACTTGAGCATGGCTAGTCCATGCTGCTTTTTGTTGTGGTACCGACATGGGGGTGTGGTTATCCTTGACAATTCTTGCTAGTCACCCTCCTTTTGTAGCTTGTTCCAAGTTTTGCAGCTGTACAGCACAGTATGAGGTGTAACCTGGTAGTGTTAGGGTGCTGTTGTGGGCCTTGCCTCGGTGTTCTGTTACAGCACAGTTATCAACATTCTCCATACTGGGCGAGTCCAGACTGCATGCATCTTGCTGTTTCGACTTATCCATTATCTTATTCTTATCCCTTCTGGTACCTATGGAGATAGGTTTGTCTTTTGAGCCTTACCTATTCAGGGCACACTGTGGGTGATGACAGCCTTTGCCAGTATCCATACGGCCTGCACTGATAGGTGCACGCCACTCCTGGCGGGTGGTGCATCATGTCATGCTCAGCATGTCATCCCAGACTGGCACACATTGGGTCCCCTTTGACTAACTGCGATACTTCAGTCAATTGTTGCACTTGATCATCTCGTTGTCATGTTGTGGCATGATGCTTGGTCAGGATAGGATGTTAGTCAGGGTCCTCAGGTGTGCATGTAGTACTTGGTGTTACATTACTTGACACATAGCATTCATGCCTCAGGTGGTGCAGCAGGGCTGCCTCTGTCAGATGCGCATATTACACTTCCCTGTACATGTTTGACAGCAGGTTGTGTCATGTTAGGCATCCCTGTTACTATATGAGTGAGTCAGAGAAGGGTATCATTCCCAAGGTTCCTACTGAGCCAATGTATGTGCTATGCGTTGCCTCTTTGCCAAGGCCAGGGCATACTGGGCACGCCTCCTTCTGCCTACTGGGACAGGCTCAGGTTGTTCCTCCTCCGAGTCATGCTCTGCCTGTGCTGGCCTTAGCAATGGTGGGGGGCTGTTTGGCCCGGCCCTATGCTGGTCCTGCTGCAGCTGTTTTCACAAGATCATATTATGTAGCATAGCACATACCATGACAATTTGGGTACATGTAGTTGGTGTGTACTGCAAGGCTCCACCAGATGTGTCCAGACACCGGAACCGTGACTTGAGCAGCCCAAACACACGCTCTATCACGTTACGTGTTTGTGCGTGTGCCTCATTATGGCGTTCCTGTTCAGGTGTGTGTGCGTTTCTGATGAGTGTCATCAGCCATGGCTCCAGTGCATAACCTGCATCCCCCACTAGGTGTCCGTGTGGGATGTCCCCATTGGCAAATGTCTGGTACAGCTGCATCAAATTCCAGATGTGGGAATCGTGATAACTCCCAGGGCAGCCAGCACACACATTCATTATTATGCCCTGGGCATCACACATGACCTGGCAGTTGATGGAAGGGAAGCCCTTGCGGTTTATGTAGGCCCTACCCCGCTCTCCTGCTGGTGCTTTGATGCGTATGTGCGTGCAGTCTATAGCACCCTCAGGGTATTCCACTATTTGCTGGAAGAGACGCATATTGCTGGCCAATACCTCATGGGCATTGGGGAAATATACATGATCACCGACATGTGCTGACATGGCATCCAGGAAATGGTGTAGTACCCTGGAGGCTGATGCCTGTGATATCCCCATCATATCGCCAGTTGGTCTCTGGAAGGTACCTGTTGCTAGTATTCTTAGGCCAACACATACCTTGGTTTCCACTGGGATGGGTTCCCCTCTGTTGGTTCTGTGTGTGAGGCGTGGCCTGCACAGCTCAACGATCTGCTGCAGGAGCTCTCTGTCCACTCTATAGCACTCTACTATCTCCAGCTCATGTAACCCATGGTAGGTGACCCTGGGCCTGTACACTCTTCTCCGTCTCCTCACTGTGGGTTGTCTGGCACCATCTGCATTGTCACCACCCTCAGCAAGTCGCCTATGTCTCATTAAGACAGCTATGGCAGCCCCTAGCATTTCTGCTCTGAGTTCAGCTTTTTCAGTTTTCACTTCTATTAGCTTACTCCTGTTTTGCAGTGTCTCTTAATGACAACATCCTGCACTATTGTTTGCAGTGTTTTAAGTGCTGGGCTGGGCTACTAATTTGCCTGTGTAATTGCCTGCTTCTAATTATTTTCACCTGCTAGCTTCAGCAGTTATCCCTGCTAGCTTCCTATTAATTCTGTTGCTTCCTTTTTCCTTTCTGTTTCCTCAGGGGGGAGCAACTTGCATACTATCTGAAACACGCTCACAGTGGCTTAAACGTGTGCACATGTGCTTACACGGTTAAGGATCTACTTGTTCAGGTTTAAACGCGCATACACCCGCGCAAACACTGTTACACGTCTGCCTACAGCCTCCAACATACTCAGACTGTCTTACACGCGCGTACACCCGCGCAAACACTGTTACACGTCTGCCTACAGCCTCCAACATACTCAGACTGTCTTACACACACGTACACCCGCGCAAACACTGTTACACGTCTGCCTACAGCCTCCAACATACTCACACTGCCTTACACGCCAAGACACTGCCTTACTCGCGTTCATTGCGCTGCGTGCATGCACGCCAGCAAGAAACTTTAGTGTAGGTAACAGTGTACACCTTCCATTTCTTGTCTTTCCATGACTTCTGTAGTGGCACACCTCTTTCCATGATCTGTGCCTGTCATCTGTCATGTTACACTGGCCTCCAATGAACTGCATTTCTTTCTACCATTCCCCCCAGTGATGTCACCTATCTCCTACTCTATTCCTCCCCCTTTTGTATCTCTTACACTACTCAGGCCGTGCTCATTTGCTATGTGACTGTGGTATTCAGTATCCTAACCCTCATTTACATAAGATTGCCTACTAATGCTTAGTTACATGTCTTAGACTCAGCTTCCCCCCTTAGCAACCACTACACGGTGGCCATGTTGGTTTTGGTCTGCTGGTCCCTGCATTGTCATTCCATGTATTACATGAATCCCACATTTGTGGGTTTATACCCTTCTTTTTATGCTTTATACAGCGCAGCCCGTTTTGCTGGGCTGCGCTGGTTTAAACATCGGCGATTGCCGAAAAAAATATATATTTTTAATATTATTCCATCGGGTTATCTTGCCAATGGCCACATATTTGGCCATTGGCATGCTGCCTGGTTCATATGCAACCTTTTTTGGGAGCTGACATCGCTCTGTTGTGGATTTTGCAGAAATGTACTCAGTTGTCAACTGAGTACATTTCTGCAGCTAAAACGTCTCCTACACGGACTGGTTTCTGCTTCGTGGATCACTAATATACCTCATTTGCATACCTTTCTAATGCAAGTGAGGTATTTAGCTTGTCCACGCCCAGTCCGTGTAAGAGACGTTTTAGCTGGTCTCTTACACGGAGTTTAGGGCTGTTCCTGGATCGCAAGGCTTGCATGGAGTGTTGCACGTCTCTTACACTCCGTGCAAGCCTTCGTGAATCCGGCCCATAGACTTCATAGGCTTAATGTCTATGCTGATTGTGTAAGCCAGAATCTTGCACACATAGCTACATGTGATGATGTGAATGTTGCATTTGCTTTGATTCTATGTGGAATGATGAACAGGTTTAAAAGAGAGAATATCACATCATTTGAGTCATACATGCTTAGAGAATAGGAACAATGGTTTGGCATGGCATATACAAAGTTATCCTACACATACATTTCTATTTATGGTTTTGCAATTAGTGGAAAAAAATATAAGAGGTGGAGACATGCAAAATCTCACAGAATACTTACAGATGTGCTGGATAGCCAATTTATAGGCTGATAAGGAACCAGGACTTAATGGTATGGTTCCTTTAAAACCTGCATTGAAAGGAAGGAAATTATCTAAATAGCTTTGTTTTCATTGGTGTTTACTTGTTTAAATATCCTTGGATTGCAGGAAATGGCAGGATCTGAAGAAGGTTTAGATAGCTGAAAATGCTTGTCCTGTTTGTTTTATCAAGATTTGTCCTGTTTTTGAACTGCATTGTTTTATTGCATTTTATTAAACAGTTGTTTTTTTTTTTAAAGTTGAATCTTTTACCTCCACTGTGGTGGCAAGACTTTGCTTTACCTGTACATATACATATTTTTATCTTTGGTAAGGCTTGCTTTCAAAGCTTTCAGTGTGTTTATTAGAGTAAACATGAGGAAATGGGACTAGAAAAGTTAACTGAGATAGGCCACAAATGGGGTGTGATGCACTGAAAGATTCTGGGAGCAAGTGTACCTAACAGTGCATCTCTGGTGATCTCCAATGTGTTTGCTAATCCCAGGAATAGTGACTTGAGTGGATAATCTCATTAGTATCAAATACTGATGCAGCAGTGGCACAGATCCTGTTAATGCTGAGAGGTTTGTTGGAGCTGACATGGAGGACTCCATTCTGCTTGATGCCAAAAACTCAAATGCCAACAATGCTGAGGAATGCAATACCACTAATGCTAAATGCACAATGTCAACCTCAGGTATTCAGTGTTAAAGCCTTGTATATAAGAAGGACTCAAAGCCACTGGAAACTGCATCAGTCCCGATGAATCAGATGGTGCAGTCAACAACCACACCCTACAGGGTTACAAATACTATTGACACAGGACCCTGCCAAGAATCCTTTGTTTCTGATAAAACTGGCACTGGGAAATGAGCTGATGAAGAAGAACATGGCAAGAGAGACACTGAAGAAAGGTCCCCATCTGCTGAGGTTATGCATGGGGAAAGGGTTATGCCCATCTTACTTTGCACGACAATGCCTACATCATGTTATTACAGCCAAAATCATGAGTTAGGGATTAGGTCCTGTGTAAAGGAATAGATATGAGTAGAACAGACTTAACAGAAAAGGGCCAAGAGGGTAAGATTACCCAGCTATAACATGACAAAGACAAAAGGCTATCCTGAACGGAATGTCTGTAACTGAGCCTGTGTGATACCAAAATACAAACCTAGCTACAGCAATAGCCCCTGAAGCAGACTTCCCTCATCCTGCCTAACATTCTTGCTATTGCACAGGGCTCCTCTTATTACAACCTAGGCTAATTAAAGAGACTGAAAATACCTCACTGGATTACTTATTTGTACCTGCATTCTCCCATTTTTGTAAGATTTAACCTTATCCTAGGAGTGGCCTCATCTATCCCCTCACTTGGTAACATCCCTTTTAGCACTAACTTATTTTGAAAGTCTTTGTTAAATCCCTTACGTATGTCACAATTCTGAGTGCTGGGAACCAAAATATACTTCACAAAAAAATGTGCTTGTCAGGTGGAAGAATTTTGAAAGAGCATTTTTCTCAAGTTTAAAACACAGTAGCATCCTGATATATGATGTGCAGAGAGAAACTAACAATACAACCACTCAGAGTCAAAAACACGTTAGCTGATTACTCTATTTCAAAAACATATCCTATTCCTTAGCTTCAGTCTACCCAATAGCCAAACAACCAGAAAACACAACTAACTATAAATGTGATGAAAATGTGAAAAGGTGTTAAATCCTGCAGCCTGACTGAGAAAGAATACCAAGATCAGAAAACAACAAACTTATCAATGAAAAAGAAAGTTCTGACATAACTTTGCAAAACTAGTCTAGAAGCAGCAAGCTGCTAAAAAAATAATTGTACAAATGCAATGTTTTCAAGAAATATATATATATTTTTTGAAGAAATGATGATAATGGGCTGTCTCTAAGCTGTGCGAAATACAAGTGAAAACCAAGTTCTAGATTGGTGGGAGTACAGAGCATGATAGGATAGGGGAAAGAGTTGAAAGTCTTGGTACTAGGTTAGGTGATGAGCTCAACTGAGCCTATGGGTAAGTTTTTAATGGATTAAGAGGATGAACAAAATCACCTCTGAGCATTAACACACTGAGTAAATTTAAAAGTCTGCATAACCCCTACCTAAAATGGAATTCCTATAAGCTGTACAAATGACAACACAATTGCATTCAAAAGAATATATATATTATTAAACAGAAATAAGAAAAAGCATTTTTGGCACTGTGGAAGTCAGAAAACATGATATTCTGAAGTCTGAAAATACATTACAGTAAAACAGGCATGCTAAGCATACCATTGGAGAAGTTAAAATCTTTACTAAAAGAATACAAGACCTAACCAACATGTCCTACATAAATTGACTCAAAGCCCTATCACTATTCTTGGTATCCTACAGACTGCTAAGAGTTGGCCTGTGTCTGGCATACAAGGCATTTTCTGACCCATTACTGATGGATTCACTGCAGATCTACAAGTCAAACGACATTGGAAATACTCAGTCTAGGGATCTAAACCTTTTCTACAGGTTTAGATCCCTAGATTGAGTATTTCTGATGCCAAAAGTGATATGCCATGTTGAGCACAAAAAGGGAAACTGGCTAGGTGTAAAATGGCCCACAAAGTCCAACTAGCCTAGTACATACCTATGAACTTATGGAAAGAAATTTAGATAATTAATAGACAAAGGATGGATGAATTAGGTATTAGTGCAAAGCACACTTTTAAAACTATGTCTTTGGCACGCAAAGAGCTGTAAACATGTGAACATAGTAAACTTATTTTTGCTAAAGTGTGATACCTTTTGGTCAGAAACTGCTGATACTTCAGCACAATAATAGGATGATTATTCTTCCCTTTTTTAATGGTTAAACTTAGAAAAATGAATTTTCCTAATATTTTGATACATGTAGAAAAGTAAAAATGAACTTACATTGTAAAAACAAAAACTGAATATGTAGACAACTAGTCACACAATCATAGAGACATTTCCAATATTGTGCAAAATCATAGCAATAAGATCTTGTGTAACTATGCTTATTTGGTTAAAGGCTTAGGAAGCTTGTTAGGAAATATTGTATATAGATAAAACTGGATGCTGTGCATGTGATACATGCTTTCAGAAAACTACACATAGCATTCAGAAGTAAAGTAGAATAGGAATTAAAGATAAGGAAAAGCTTTGCTGTCATTGCAAAGTAAATACAGGAAACAGAACAGTGGGGGGGTAGTTTGGTCACCATTGGGAAGAAAATTAAAATCATATATGCACTAGTCTACAAACATCTGAATAAAGTACTTAAAAGACAACACTACCCCCATTGCTTACAACTGTATGCTACAGTTTCAAGTATAGCTATATGAGAAAATCAAAATAACAGTTGGCTTTTAAGTAGTATTACTCTTTCCAAATTCCTGCCTAATGGGAATTAGCAGAAAGTGGATATCAATGTGACTGGCCTGAATCTAAGGGCTTTGTAGAAACCCTGGTACAGGCCAACAACTCCCAAATGTAGGAGTGTAAATTTTCATTACAGAAAAGAGAGCAAGACAGTCAAAACCACCTTCTGTTGTTTTTTTTTTTTGAGAGTGATTAAACATGTGAAGGAAAAGCCCTCACTAACTTAGTGCTAGTAATGTAGGTATCATAATACTGTAGGCATCAATAAGAACAAATCCCCAATGTAGTGATGACAGTCCTAAATGTAGTCCCCTTTCCTATTTATAGTGAGACGGCAGTGCAGATCACATATCAGGGAGAGAAGACATTATTTGGGATTTTGATTCTCATCTTTCCTATATCAGCCTTCATCTTCAACATTTTCTTTGCAGATCTAAGCCTCCTGCAGGAGATGGTGGGGGCTAATACTGCAAGCACATATCCTACTCTAGCATCTATCTACTTTTATGCTGAATTTGTAGTCTGTCACAACTACAGTATAATGTTTCTGTATATTACTGTTGCAATACAATTGATAATAAATGGAAAGACTCTAAAATTGGAACACAAAAGAAGCAGAGGAAGGCACACAAACAGTTCCCACAATGACTCATCTTTAAGGAAGGTCTTGTAGTGTAGCTGCCTTCAGTCCTGCTCTATCCCTGGAATGTCTAACTTGCAGTACTAGGAAAATGTGTGTATGGAGGAGCAAGATTCTACCTCACAAATGCTCTAAACTGAGACATGCTTTAAGAAAGACTGCTGGTGTGGAAGCCACTCTCCTGGAGTGTGCCTTTTTATATTATTCTGAAAGGTTCTTTTGTGCCATTCATAACAAAAAGTGATAGAGTTAGTTAACCAGTTGGAAATGGATTTAGTCACTGGTTTACCCTTTTTCCTTGGGACAAATGACATGGATAATTTTGCAGTCTTTTTGACTCCCTGCAACTGTCAGCTGCCACAGGACATCTCTTCATCCATTGGGTCTACTGGGCATTCCTTTTCCTTCACAGAACTTACTCCAGATGCATGCTCGGTGATAAGACTGGGGCTCCTAGTATATTATCAAATTGCTGCCAGGAAGAGTTTTTGCTTTAAGCCCCAACTCTCCTCTTCCCCCCACACAAGCCTGTTCAGCCTGAGGGCAGACATGCAATGGGGAAGTGATAGCATAGCATCCAGCCATCATGATGAATTAGCCAATAGCCAGCACATATTTGCTTTATACAACAGCACATCCCAAACCTCCATCAGTAATCAAACACAAGGAACACCCAAATGCATAACCATCCTTCCCTTACTAGTGCTTCAGATGCCTTAGCTGCTGGTTCTAAATTACATGAATAACTGAGACATCTACTGAAATTCCTTTGTCTTGTCCTGATAGTACTCATTGTCTTTGTCCAAGGCTTGCAAAATTCTTTTCTCCCATTCTATGCTCTGGGAAAGAAGTCAGTAACTGGAATGCTGGATTAAGCAAAACTCTTAAAACTACCTTTTATGTGAAATATAACTTATTTTAAGACTGCTATCCTTATATAAAGTTGTGAATAACTATTTTTATGTCAGTGCCTGTACTATTTGCACACCAGCACCTGTAATTCTGAAATTATCAGAGCCAATGAGATGAAGGCTGCTAGCTCACTGGTTCCTTTCTCCAGGACAAAGTTCAGATCCCAAGAAAGAGGAAAGGACTTTCTAGGGAGCAGGAGATGTAAGACCTATTTCACGACCTGCTAAATTATCACATTATTAGATAATGGTTGATGCAGTGGTAGGCAGGTTGAGGTGGCATTTACATGTACTTTAAAGAGTACAATAATCCTGATGGAAAAAAGATCTAGCAAATATGAAAGAACCATGGCAAATCCTGCTAAGGATATAGTCTGGCTTTTTTATTTGCATTAGATAGATAATCATGTCCATTTTGTCAGGTAAGACATCCTTGCATTTGGTTTCCTGGTTTCCTTCATGATTCTGACTATGAGAATCAAACGGTTATTCAGAGGAATCAAAGTCAGACTATACAGGCAGGAAAATCTGATCTTTTCTAAGTTCAGGTGCACCAGGTTAGTGGATTTCTCTGTGAGATAATCTAAAGTTGCTGGTAAGCTAAATTGTGGTTCTGTTGTCAATTGCAGAGAGAGTGACAGAATTGTTCCTGATCTCTCTGTCTCTCTTTTTACAGCACCCTTGGTGCTTTTCCTATCTGATATTGTTAACACTACAGGTGTTCTAAAGCTAATGTCCAAGTAACCGAATGCATGACAGGTGTTGTGAACATAACTGATATGAACATATCTGATAACCTATTAGTTTGAAATCAGACATGAAAAGGCATACAAACAATTACTATATCAGCTGAGTAGATTAATGCAACATATTTCAAGTTAATTAAGGACAAATATAAAATGCAAGTGACAAATCTAAAATGCATAGGCCACATTGTAACATCAGATGATCTGAAACCCAAATAAAAAAAATTCAAAGCAACTGTGCAAATACCAGTACTAAAGGCAGACATTACAGATTTTTTAAAAATTATACAGTATCTTGCTTGCAATGTCTGGATCCTACTATGTCCTGAAGAAAGTGCCTGAAAGAATATTATTAGATACTGAGGGTGTTGTCTATGTACTTAGATGCCCATGTAATAAATATTATGTTGGTGAAAATAAAATGGCATTTAAAATTAGATTTTTAGAACATATTAGGGACATAAAGAAGTGAAAGTGAGCCTAGTTGCTGCACATTTTAAAGAATATTATGGTAGTGATGTGGTAAGACTTCAGGTCAGTATATTGTAACAGGTTAAGGTGGGTAGGTTCAATACTTCTCTTTTGAAACAAACTATTATAAAAATAATTTGTTTTTACATTAAAGTATGAAACTTTAGTCCCTAAGAAACTTAATACAGAAGGTAATTGGAGGGTTTTAGTTGGGTAAATGTTTTGTAATGATATAATTAGTTTAGTTATTTTATTGTATAATTAGGAGAAATTGTTTAGTATATAAAGGATGTGTATTTGTGTTTTTTATGCTATGAAAAGGCTTTTTAGCTGAAGCACTAAGAGATTTTATTTGAATAAAATACTACTGAGGAAACTGCTTGGTGGATTCCTGGTTGTGTGTGATATGTTGTTGCTGCATCTGATATTTGATTCTACTGTGGTTTCTAAATGCTGAAATTTGAGACGCTGTGAATCCTTTAACCTACCCAGAATTTTTTGTGAGAACAATATAGATCCAACAGAGAGATCCATGGAAAGCTTCATTCTTCCTTCTAATGAACAGAATGCTTCAAAGAAAATTCTGCAACTGGTGAGAGTAATAATTTAGATCATATACTACCCCAGTTATTGCAGAAAATGGATCAAGAAAGAGGCAGCTATAATAAACTGTTTGTAGCAAGTGGACAATGTTCAGCTGTGGCAGCTATGTCTCCTGAATTACACACAGTTTTTGATCAATTAGACAAGTTGCTGTTCAAAGAAACCTCTGTACATTTTAATTTACTAAGCTTGCAATGATATCTTGAATTAGAAATAACACCAAGGGACCTGAGAGCCATCAAAATTCCCTCTACACCTTTTGATCGTAATGATGAAAATGATAAACTTTTTCAGGCTGGATGGGCGGCTGCAGCACATAAATGCAGCCTTGAATGGACTGCTATTTTCATAGAAAGATCTCTTAAAAAGTAAAAAAAGGAAGAGATCAAAAAAGTATGTACAGAGGTGTTAAATAAAGCAAATTGTTCATGTTTAGAGGTTTTTCTTAATGATATGAATACTAAATTAACTGCCTTTGAATGAGAAATTATTCTGAGAAAAAAATATAAACTTTGATGTGATGTGCGTGACTATGACCTGCAGAGGGCGATTACTTGGAAGATGCAGCAGAAGTCACGCCATCATGTCATTTTTCAGTTTGGGGGAAGAGAAGAGCCTAGTAATAGAGGACTGTTTCTGCAGAGTGCAGTTTTATCATTGGATTGGGAGAATGAGGAATTGGTTTCTGAACAATATCCACCTTTACCTTCTGTACAAAATCAAGGGGGTTTGAATAATTTTTGTCATGGATAGCCACAGCCACAACAGAATAGAAAAAGGTGCAGAGGACATTCTGAATAGCAAAATGGGACTTTTAATGAAGGTAATGCCTTCGCTTATTCAAAAAGAAGGAAATGGTATTAATTTACCTGTTATGCATTGCAATAATTGTGACTATATTATTAATTTGCCTGGTTGTGCTTTATCTGAAACTGAGTTGATGGTATTGAACCATGGTTTAAAGTTTGTACCTACTGTTCTTCCTAGACTACATCAGATAAAATGTGAAGTTTTTAGTTTTGTTAGAAAATTGTATCTGAAAAATTATTTTAAGAATGATACAGATTTAGGTACTGCCTTTTGTGATGTAGTAAATAATGAAAGTGATGTGAGCTCTAGTTGCAGTAATGACAGTTTTTATTCATGTTTATCTTGTGATGGAATTAATGCTTATTTTCAACTGGTTACAAATGCTACCATTTACAGGAGTGGTTTCATGCCTCCATATAATAATGATAACATTCCTCATGATATTGAAGTGAAATTTAATGAATTTATGAGCAACTTGGGACATGTACAATGTAGTTTGACAATAGATGAGTGGAATTGTTTGAATTTCCTAAGTAAATGTAAAGATTTGTTTTTTAAACCAGCAGACCAAGGGGGGCAAATTGGTAGCAATGTATTATATTCAATATTTAAAGACGTGTTATCAGCATTTAAATGATAATGTGTATAAAACTGTTGATTATGTTGAATATGAAAATGCATTACAAAATTACAAGGAACTGTTACATAAAGGTTTTAGACTGGGATAATTTTCAAAACATGATGTGAATAAGAAATTTAATTGTGAAAAATGCACTATGGCACTTTTTGCTGTTTACCTAAGATTCACAAATGTATGACAGAGCCTCTAGGTCATCCCATTTCTTCAGCATATATTTTTTTACACATACTTTAGCTACCTTCTTGCATAGTTATCTTCTACCTATTGGTAGTAAAGTTACCCTTGGAAAAAAAAAAAAAGAGGGGTGTTAAATGGAAACAGGAAATATATTTTGTTGCACTGGATTTATCTAGTTTATATACTAGTATACAGCATAATTTTGGATTGGAAGCATTGTTACTTTTTTAGGTGATAATCCTGTGTCTAGTTACATTATCGAGTTAGTAGATTTTTGTTTAAAGAACAGTCTCTTTGAATTTAATAGTACATTATTTAAACAGCTACAAGGTACATAGCAGCAGGATTTTCCCCATGAATGCAAACCTGTATATGGGTTTCTTTGAAAATGAATGTATTTACAGAAAATATATTTTAATAAATATATTATTTTAGATTTATTGATGACTTGATTTTTATTTGTAGAGGTGGTTGGCATGAGGTGAAAGGTTTTGTTATAAATTTAAATAATAGATTTCATTTAAAATTTGATGGTCTGCATGTGGGACACAGTGTCTTTTTTAGATGTGGTATTAGAGAAGATAGACAATGCTTGACAATCCTTTACTGACTAGGGTTTATAAAAAAAATTGGAAGTGGTACCAGTTTCTACATAGTAGTAGTTGTCACCCTCCCAACCACACACACACTTTATGACCATGACCTATACCATGTGCAGAGTTTGTAAGATGGCATAGGCTGTGTAGTAGGGATGACATTTTTGAAAAAAAAAAAAAAAGTAGAAAGGAGTTTTCCATGTTGGAAAGGAGATGTTTTGAAAAAAAAGTGTTGGTAGAAGGCCTTGGAAAGGTAGAAAAGTCTATGGGTAATAACCCCATCAGCAGATGTTATAGAAAATATCTACCATTGGGTAATAATGCAGATAAGAAGAAAGATAAGTTTTTCTTTCTTTTTTTTTTGTAACTAAATATAGTTTGCTTAGTGTAGACCTATTGCAGTCACTAAATTATTTTTGGGTCTTTCTGGTACAACAAAAATCATTTTGTGAGTTTTTTGGAAGAAAGACCCTGTGTATCATGCAAGCATAGGAGCTATAATAGTTAGAGGTCAGTTTGTGTGTAAGGTTAATATTGGGAGGGGAAGTAGCCTTAAAGGGGCCTCTCCTTGTGGAAGGTGTTCCTGTTGTAGTTTTGTGGTTAGGCTGTTCCCAAATATTAATGGAAAAAATATGAGACACAAAATATTTTTAGATGTGGTAATGAGGGGCTTGTCTACATACTTAGATCCCCATGTAATAAATATTATGTTGGTGAAAGTAAAATGGCATTTAAAATTAGAATTTTAGAACATATTAGGGGCACAAATAAATGTAAGATAGAGAGCCCAGTTGCTGCACAATAACGTGGTAGGACTTCAGGTCAGTATACTAGAACAGGTTAAGGTGGATAGATTCAATACTTATCTTTTGAAACTTAAACTATTGCAAAAATAATCTGTTTTTTACATTAAAGTATGACACTTTTGTCCCTAATGGACTTAATACAGAATGTAAATGGATGTTTTTTATTGGGTAAATGTTTTGTAATGATATAATTACTTTAGTTATTTTATTGAGTAATTAAGGGGAATTGTTTTGCATATAAAGAATGAATGTTATTTGTGTTTTTTTATACTCTGAAAAGGCATTTTAGTCAAAGCGCTAAGACAGATTTTATTTGAATAAAATACTACTGCTTAGAAAACTGCTTGGTAGACTCCTGGTTGTGTATGATCTGCTGTTGCTATAAATGCTAACCTATTAGTTTGAAATAAGACATAAAAAGGGATGCACACAATTACTATATCAATTGAGTAGATTAATACAACATATTTCAAGTTAATTAAGGACAAATAAAAAAAATGTGAGCAACACATCTAAAATACACAGGTCACATTGTAACATCAGATGATCTGAAACCCAAATAAAAACAAGTAATTATGCAAACACCAATGCTAAAGACAGACATTACAGAGATTTTAAAAATGATACAGTATCTTGCTTATAATGTCTGGATCTTAAAACATCCTGAAAAATGTGCCTGAATGAATGCTGTTAGAACAGCAGATAGCCTGGGAGTGAAACTATGAAAAAAATACATTTTGAAGCACTCAATCACAGCTGTTCCATCTTTAAAACATTATGTTGTGAATAAGCCAGTTATATTGCAAGTAGATGGCAGTCTGAATGGAAGCAAAGATCCTACTAAAGAGCAAATGAGTTGCTTATGGATCAAGAGTGCTTAATATTCACAACACAGACATGCTAAGAAAGAAAATGAACTGTCACTACTAGTGTATGGATATTGGGAATTCAGAGAACATATGAGATAAAAGTCCAGGAAGAATTAGAGAACAACCTCCTGTAAAGCATACTCAAAGTATTTGTATAAAACACCTATAAAGCTGCACAGTATATGTTAAATATATCAAAGTGAAATATTATAGAGCTAAAGTGTTGCTTAGATATCTGTTGTCTTACTGTTCTGCAAATATACAGAGATCAGTATATATTTTTCTGGTTTTATAATTTGCACTGTGATTCCTCACATCTCTGTTGAAACTGTCTCCCCCCCCCACGTTTTTAGTTGTAGTTTAAATTTGGTGGCTTTTGCAGTGCCCGCCCCACTGTAGATTTGATCTAGGACACTCCCCCAGTCCCATCTCTTTACCGCATTCTACCTAATAAACCCTTTCTGCACTTGCTTTTAGTCCTTTTTAATTTAATTACATTTTTTCAAACTGTGTGTGGACTAATATTGCTACATACTCATGTGAATTGTTTTTACTCCTGTTTTTGCTACTTTTCTGAAAAAAAAATTGTAAGCCTGTTTCCTACCTTTCCTGAAATTAGTGCTCCAGATACAGATTTGCTGTATCCAGGACTGTTCGTAAGCTTCTGAGCCCCCCCCCCAAGCCTTTATGTGTTGGAGGGAAGCCTTCTAGCTTATCAGTGGGAGTGGTAAGCATTGGGTAACCTGTCTACCACATAGGGAGTAGTTCTGGCCCAGAATTTGTAGTTATTGGCCGTTTGGGCAGTCTTCCATCTCTCTCAACTTTCTGATTTGAAGGCCTGCATTTGCACTTGTTTCTGTCCTGTAACTCCTGGGCCCATCTCATTTGCTCACAAAAAAAAAAAACAAAAAAATTTTATCTGCTTTTACTGTATTTGTGTTTCTTCCTACTTTATTTTGCTTTTGCGTCATCTTAATAGTACTCAATTCTATTTATTACTGCTTGGTGTAACTCATTCTAAGCCTTTTAGTTCAAGCACTTGGGCTTCAAACCAGTTGTTTTACATTAAGAAGGTTTGTGGTCTGCACTGTAGTGGCAGAACAGGTAGCTTACATCCTTCTAAGTTGGGAACTGCTGATTGAGGGCTCAGTGTCTGTTATTCTAAAAGTGTATTAATTCTGGTTTAAGCACTTGGGCTTCAGGCCAGTTATTTTACATTAAGAGGGTTCGTGGTCTGCACTCTTGTGGGAGGAGAGGCTGGACTCTGCCCTTCTGAGCTGGGAATTTCTGGTTAAAGGCTTATAGTGCCTGCATATTTGAACTGCTTCTTACTGAAATTGGTACACCTTGTTTGCTGTAGCATAGACTAGATCCAGGCCTGCTGAATCTAGCTTTGTTTGTATAACTTGAGCACTAAGGGGGATCGTAGGTTTGTCCCGGGGATTACTTCTGTGTCACTATTAGACAGAGGCACAGTAAACTAAACTTTAAAAAGGGCACAGTATATTCAAATCAAGGGGTGGCGAAAGCCAAACACAATCGGGCTAGGCTTATAAATGTCCCAGGGCAGATAGCCTAGTATAAACCTATGAACTAATCCAGGCATTCTTTAAAGTATTCAGTTGTATTTATTACTGCTTGGTAGTAACTTGATTAAAGTGTAGCTATAATTCTAAATCTTTTGGATTAAACACTTGGGCTTCAGACCAGTTGTTTTACATAAGGAAGGTTTGTGGCCTGCACTGTGGTGGCAGGACAGGTAGCTTACATCCTTCTAAGTTGGGAACTGCTGCTTGAGGGCTCAGTGTCTGTTATTCTAAAAGTGTATTACTTCTGGTTTAAGCACTTGGGCTTCAGGCCAGTTATTTTACATTAAGAAGGTTCATGGTCTGCACTCTTGTGGGAGGAGAGGCTGGACTCTGCCCTTCTGAACTGGGAATTTCTGGTTAAAGGCTTATAGTGCCTGCATATTTGAACTGTTTCTTAATGAAACTGGTACACCTTGTTTGCTGTAGCATAGACTAGATCCAGGCCTGCTGAATCTAGCTTTGTTTGTATGCTTGTTGTTTGTTTGCTTATTTCCCTGAAATGCTAATTCCACCTAAAATGTAGCTTTTCAGTGCTTCTGTGGATCCCTAGTGATATCTGCATTGCTTACTGTACTTATTTCCTTGTTTCACTTGAAAGAAAGTTACTGTTTGTCATTTTTGCATTTAAGTTACCTGTAACACATTGCATTTAAGTTACCTGGCACTTGCTCACTAAAGCAATTATATAAGTCAGCACTAAAAAATTAAAAGCACTACACCCTCACAAACTCCCCTTGAGTACCTTGTTCCCCATTGGCCCTTTTTTTCAATTACAAAGGAATTGCCAATACTATTCTAGCATGTCCAAAGGTCAGTTGTCAATCTCCTCTCCGGTCCAGCTGGTGAATCTGGGAATCTTAAGGCAATGTTACAACTGCCTCATGTACACAGACAACCCTCTCCTCCTCCCAACAAATTCCAACACATGTGAGAGATGCAACCATATAGCCAAACTGGAGGATAAGCTCTCTCAACTCAGTACTGGCATAACTAGTCAGGAGGAGAAGGAAACCACACTCACTACAATTCCAGTCTCACATAGACCTACCACGACAGCAAACCAAACACAAACACACAAAAACATACTCGGAGGCTCTAAATAAAAATCTGCCTAAGCAGCAGAGACCTCCAAAGCAGACACCCAAGCAACCGCTACCCCAAAACAAAATACGTGCAATACATAGCTCACAAAGCCAGTGTGCTGAACTGTCACAGCCCTTAAGGCTAAACAACACACCTGATAAACTTGTAATAGGTGACTCTATCGTCAGGCACACTGACGTCCCGCTCATCAGGCTGAACAAGGAGAAGGTCACGGTGAGCTGCCTGTCGGGCACTAGGATCCGCTCCATAACACAAGCACTCAGGTCACTCCAAGGCAAGTACAAATATGACTCGGTCATTGTCCATGCTGGTGTAAATGACCTGAGACTTCCCTGGACTACATGAAGAGAGACATAGAGGAGCTCTCTGAGCATGTAGCCCAGGCCAGTATGATCCTGACCTTGAGTAGCATCTTACCCTCACCAAGAATGATGCCACAATATGAAGACAAGATGATCAATTTCAACAATTGGCTTAAGTATTGGTGTCATTCAAAGGGGATCCAATGCCTGTCAGCCTGGGATGACATGGTCGACAAGCCACGATGCTTCGCTAGGGACATCTTGCATCTGTCACCCCTGGGCTTTCGGATATTGGCAAAGGCTCTTGCTTCCCCCATAGTGCCTTTTTTAGGCAAGGCTCAAAAGACAAACCCACCTCCATAGGTATCACAAGGGATAAGAAACTAAGAGTAATGCTACTCAACGCCAGAAGTCTAAACCTCAAGATGCATGCACTCGAAACTCTCCTTAGCATGGAGAACATCGATATCTGTGCAGTAACAGAAACCTGGTTCAAGGCTCCCGAGAGCACCCCAACACTACCAGGTTATACCTCATACCATGCTTTTCAGCCCCAAAACTTGGACTGAACCACAAAAGGAGGGGGAATATCAATATTCGTCAAAGATACCCACACCTCCAGGTTGGTGGCACAGCATGAAGCATCAGAGACTATCCATGTGCAACTAACAGTGGGTAAAACTGCCTTCCAGTTTATAGCCTGCTACAGACCACCCTCCCAAACCCAGGAACCCCACTCGGCCTTCCTGAGTACACTGGAAAATATGAAGGTCACTCCAAACACCATTATATTGGGCGACTTCAACTACCCAAACATAGACTGGGAGCATTACCCTAGCCCACAGGTTCCTAGAATTTTATAAACTCAAATGATATGGAACAACTTGTTACCACTCCCACAAGAGGGGAAAACATACTGGACCTGATCATCACCAACATGGGGACTCTATGCTCCAGACCAGAAGTGTATCCCTCATTGGTAAGATCAGACCATAAACTAATCTCACTGGATATTCACATCTCAATCCCACCCCCTGCCCAAAAATCCACAGTGAAAAACTTCTCTAAAGCAAATTTCACACTCCCCAAAACCGAGGTGGAATCCTTCAAAGCCCCGAGCCTGTGGAAAATACAGCCCAGACTGCAGAATCCTTTATAAATGCATTCTATGAACACCTTCAGGAATGCATGGATCATGCAATCCCAAATAAAACCAAGACCCAATCCTCCAAAGGCAGACATCCTGTCTGGTGGACCCCAGCCATAAACAAACTATACAATAGAAGGAGGAAGCTACTACATGATAGAGCAAAATCCCAAAAAGGGAAGGCATGTCTGATCAGTATTAGCAAAAAACTACAGGCACTAAAAATAATCTAAGGCCAGCTTCGAGAGAAAAATTGCACAGGACACTAAGGATAATCACAAGGCTTTCTTTAGTTATGTTAGGAACCTGGGTGGGAATTCCCAGATATGCTCAGCAGACATTGCCAACATCCTAGCTGACAGGTTCAGTGCAAACTTCTCCACCAAAAGGGCAAACATCTATCCCAGCAGAGTGCTGCCCCCCTGACATCTCAGATGCTCAGGTAAGAGCCGCCTTCTCCAAAGCAAAAAACACAGCATCAATGGGACCAGACGGTGTCCCGGGATGCATCCTGCATGAACTCCAAGAAGAGCTAAACCCAAACATAAAACTACTGTTCAATCTCAGCCTTACTACAGGATATGTACCCAAAGAGTGGCGTACAGCAACAGTGGTCCCTCTCCACAAAGGTGGTGCCTCAACGGATCCTGGAAACTATCGCCCCATAAGCCTGACTAGTTTGGTCTGCAAAGCTATGGAAAGGATCATCATGAACCTCATAAATAAAGATATTGGGGACCTACAGACACTGGATCCTACCCAGTTCGGCTTTGTTAAGGGCAGATCCTGCCTCTTAAACCTGGTTGATTTCTTTGAAACAGTCACCAAGGCCATTGACGAGGGGAAGGTGGTCCACACAACCTACCTGGACCTTGCAAAAGCCTTCGATACAATACCCCACTTGGGCATTATAGATAAGCTCACCAGCTTAAATATAAACCCCTATGTCACTAGATGGGTTGCAAACTGGCTCAAGGACAGAACCCACATGGTTAGAATTGCTGGAGCCATGTCAGACTCCAAACCAGTTACAAGTGGCATCCCACAAGGCTCAGTCCTGGGACCTCTCTTGTTCGGTATATATTTCTCGGTGGTACAGGCCAACATGGAAGGACTGTGGCTGACCAAGTTCGCAGATGACTGCAAACTGGGCGCCATAATCGACTCTCCAGCTGACACAAGCATCCTCCAAAAGGGCCTCATAGAAACAGACAACTGGTGCCAGAGCCATGGCCTCAAGCTAAACTCCAAAAAGTGTATAGTCATCCCCTTTGACAAAAACAAAGTGCCCACAAATTACCACATAGGTGGTAATCCATTAAGTACAGAAGAAGTAATTAGGGACCTGGGGACCCAAGTTGATAGCAATCTCTCATTTGACAACCACGTGGCCAAATTGGTTAGAAAAACATTTTATATAGCCCACCTAATCAGGAAGGGATTCACATCTAGATCAGGGGAGGTCATCGTGCCTCTTTACTCATCCCTCATCAGGCCCATAATTGAGTACAATGCCCCTTTTGGGATGTACCTTACCAGACACCTGCAGCAACTGGAAAGACCCCAAAAGTACCTCACCAAGAGGATCAAAGGGCTCAAACAGATGCCATATGCTGCCCGGTTAAAGAAACTCCAGCTCTACTCAGTGGCATACTGCCTGCTCAGAGGCGATCTGTGCCTGATGTATAAAGCCATGTCCAACCCAGAATTAATGGACATGCTGCACCTCAGAAAATCCAAATCCCATCGAGCTACGCGCTCAAGAGACTTGAACCTCAGCACTGAAATAAATAGGACATACTGGAGGGACAGATTCATAACCCAGAGGCTCTCTTCACTCTGGAATAAAATCCCAGTCCAGGTTAGGCAGAGTCCCTCATTGGCTCTCTTCAAGAGGAATCTTGATGAGTGGATGGGAGATCATAGGTTTACCCCGGGTATCACTTCTGTGTCACTGTTAGACAGACGCACAGTATACTAACCTCAAAAAAGGGCATAGCAAAATTAATTTAAAATGGGTGGCGAAAGCCAAACACACTCTGGCTAGGCTTATAAATGCCCTAGGGCAGATAGCCTAGTATGAACTTATGAACCTATACCCTTGCTGGGAAGTGATAGGAGCACATTTAAGAGGCAACTATGGACAGACAGACAATCCTTGGTTATATCACTGTTATGTGAGAAAAAAGTAAAATAACTTCAGAGATGTGAAGATAAATGTCGGTATGGACAAGAATCATGAGGAAGGAAGGAAATGTGGCCTTATCTTTCACTGAGCTAAGAAATGAGTTGCTTCTGTTGTTTGACCTTCAAAGTTGACAAAATAATAGCTCCCAGCCAGCTGAGAAAACAAATACTTGGAGAGTAAAATCCACATTTGGGAATAGTAATGTGCAAGAAGAATGAAGAGATATAATATTTTGGCTAGATATGCCAACTCAGAACAAGTAGTGTAGAAATGTACCATCTGCATTGTATACCAAACAGCAATCCAAAAGAATCTAAACTTTCAGACACAGTTCCAGATCATGTGTGGAATCAAATGAGTTCCAGTTTGTTCCATTTCAGAGAAACCATGTTTCATTTGTGTGTGGATTATTATTCAAAGTTCCCTGAAATCATAAAACTACTGCATTAAAAGCTAAATTCTTGTGACAGAGTATATCTGATTTGATCATGACTGGCAATGGTCTATATTACATAAGTTAATTAAGAAGATTTTTCCACTAATGGAAATTCAAACATGTAGTGTAGCTCTGCTGACGTACAGGATAAAATCATGTCTATAGTCCAGGCAACAAGAGTTAAATAAGTAATAGGTGCCTGAAGGAACTGGTTGGGGTGGATAGCCATTCTGCTTCCCTACTTGAGTGACACCTAGTGGAATAGGTGTTGCATGATCCTAAAAACATTTACTGTCATAATGCATATGCATGTAGCAAAATGATCATGCAGAGCTATATTTGCTGTGGCAAGCAGAATGCAGCACAGCTTAGAGAGCTGACAAGAGGGAAGAATAGGCAACCCAACAAGACCAGCATGTTAGCCCACTCCCTATCAACCAACTTTCTATTGGGGAAGGAAATGGACAAATGACTTTCCTAGGCAAGAACAAATGGGCTATAGGGCTCTCAACTAGCACAGGGATGCACAGATCGCTTCACACAGAACAAAAGATGCAACTGGGTGCAGGTACAGGAGCCAATGGGTTGGTTCTGCAGAGGAAAGTATGTAATATCTAGTGCACAGTACCCAACCAATAGCCTATTGGAGAGAACTTTCCAGACAGTGAAGAATCTCAAAAGAAAGTTGTAGTAGAAACTATAACAATTGAGAATCTTGAGTTTTTTAACATGGGGACAATTAACTGGAGGGACAGAATTCCTCACCACTATATATATTTTGCAACTTTAAAAAAGGAGAATGTAAACTATGCAATGTAGACCTTTAACTGCTAATGTGCAACAGTGCTAATGGGTAATAGTAATTAGCATATCATGTGGTATGGTTGTTTGTCACAAAAACATGACCAATGTGATAGAAATCCATATGTATGGCACATACAAGACAAATGTCCATAATTTAATAACAAAAGACCAATTGCACGCCCGAATAACATGTAATAGTTGGCCAACTGTATTCTCAGTAATAGACTCAACTTCTTAGCGTTTATCATCATATTCCTTAAACTTACCACGTAAAACCTCTTGGAAAGCCTAGTAATCATTTGAATAGAGAACACAGACTATTAACATATGGCAAATGTTGCATGTTTAGACTGTGAAATATTACACCATCATAAAAATACTAAATGATTTATCACCAGTTAGGACAAGGATGAAAACTAACACAGCACCATGGTTGAAAAAAGAGACCAAACAGCTCATGATGCCAAGAAATAAAGCATGGAATGAATGGTATAAGAATAAAACAAAACATGCCTACAGAAATTTTAGATATCTCAGAAACAGTACCAAGATCCTTGTTAAATCTGATAAATCATTTTACAGTAATCTCCAAACACCAAACACCTCCCAAGTGGTTTTAGTCCTCTGTAAATAAACCCTGGCCATACCACTACACCCTGTCCTTCTACTTCAAACAACAAAGAGTCCATAGTTACTCAGTTCAACACTCATTTTATCAAATCAATTCTATCACTTATCAATGACCACCTCACTTCACTCTTCCATCTTCCATCTATTCCTGAAAGCAACACAATGTATTTTAGTTTTCAGCCTGTCCCAATGTGAACCATAAAAAATTACTAGGCAAATTGAAAGCAACACGCAGCTGATGCTAACCTTCTCAGTGAGTTCCTCAAAATATGTGCAGAGCCTTCCTTGTCTCCATTTAAATTATCTATTCAATAACTGAAAACTGTCCCATCCATCTGGAAAAAACTTTCAGCATTTCAACAAATCCCTGTTGATGTTCATCAAGGGTAAATTTTGGACCCCTTCTATTTAATATTTTCATAAATAAACTTCATACCACTACAAAACTTACCACTTTCATACAATACACCGATAATTCAATCCTTATCTGCTCTGCTCCATCCACAACAAAATTATAGGAAATCACTCAAAAATCTTTCACTGTCATTGAAATCTGGCTAAAAATGTCTAACTTGCTGCTTAATGCCAAAAAAAAAAAAACAAGCTTATGCTATTTACTCCAAAATAATACCTTAACCAGAAACACATTTCATATTAACTCAAGTAATAACACAAAAATAGAAACCATAAGCTAAACTAAACTACTCAGTTATGACAGATGCCAATCTCAACTTTTTCACCTCTATAGGATGAAACTACATGACAGATCAAGCAGGAATTACCTTAGCAGCAATATACCTCCTTCCTTCTCTATCACATGCTTCCCCTAATCTTACAAATATCAACACGATGTTTAAAACTGAACTAGCCTCTTGCGACTACAAAATAGCAAAATTTTCAACCAACCTTATAAAACACACCACTGACTTGAATTAAAAGCACAACTAGCTTGATCGTCCAAACCAGGTGACATACTCACAACTAATAACTGCCCACAACTGTTGTACTCTCCAGACCAATGCCCAGCATTACAAAATACTCTACTACTAAAGACATTCACTCTAGCAATAACCTCTGCTGGAGACTCTCTCTACTCCCATTATGTGTCAAAATTTCTGGAATGAAATCTCCACACAATTAAAACAGACAGAAAACTTAAGTAGTTTCAAAACTAAAGATGGTTCTGTTCTTCTTGCTCACCTGGATAGCTTTACTCAGAGTGCTTTTCTCCAATTCTTACAGCCATTTTGCTTTCCATTCTTTTGTACTTTATCACTCCTCCTCATACTGCACTAATTTCCTAAACTCTTCTTCTTTCTCTCATACCCCATCTAAAATTACCCCTCTGTCCATTTGTCCTCATGCTCACTTCCATAATTTCTCCAATTATATCTATCTTATCATTTTTAAGCTACATTAATACTTGCCTGTCTGTAAATTATTACTAACCTCTAAAGCAACCCAGTTTAATCTTTTCCCTGCAGACATCATGCTATAAATACATTATTGTATTTTATTTTTCTATTCAATAATTAGCTAACATATGTTAATTTCTCTCATTTGTGTTAAAATGCTACATTCATGTAAGAAATATTTAAAATCATATAAATAAGCTCATATACAGGTGTTGTACCCTGCAATTTATGCAGTATTTGTAACTAAAATGTAGAGCACTTATCCCAGGGCCTTTGCTAAACATGGGTTTATCCAGTCAGACTTTTCCAGGTCAGCAAAGATAGATAGATAAAATATGACAGAGTAACCCTGTCTGTGTTAACAAGTATGTTATGAAGGTTGTAAATGGAGGAAGGTCAAAAGTGTGTGAGAAACAGCACCAATGTATTAAGCAAAGAGCAGAACATTCAGTTATACTGAGGACATCTGCAAGGTATTTCTTCATTGCAGGGTATAACACCAAGCACTGAGTCACTCAAGTATATTCTGAAGTACTAGTTTGATAAATAATACACAGTCAGTCTGCATGAGCTGCACATGCACATACTTGTTTACATAATCCAGATGTTTATTGTCAACAGCATGAGGTGCGAAATTCTGCTTAAGAGAACTAACCTGCAGTACACGCCAATAACATGTGCAATCACATTTGCTGCAGCAATGGCAATGACACCATTCCTGAAAGAGAAGTCATGTTGACAAGATATGCACTGAAAATAAGGATATGACATCACTGTTCTGTGAAAAGAGCATATCAGCCTCATAATCAACTATATTGCTAGAGATGTAGAAAGTTCTTGAACATGGTGAGAAATAAGATAGGATCAAAATCAGGTTAAGTACCTGACAGGATTCTTACATGATTTATTATAAGTTACAGCAATGGGTAGGGGGCACAGTGGCATAGCGGATAGCACTACCGCCTCCAACAACAAGAGGTACCCTGGTTCAGTTCTTGTGTGGGGTGCATTCTGCACTGAATCTGTGCGTCCTCCCTGTGTTTGTGTAGGTTCCCTCCAGGTGCTCTGGTTTCTTCCCAAAGACATGCAGTAGGTGGATTGGATGCTCTAAATTGGCCATAGGTACAAGTCTCTGGTGTGGATCAACTACTGTGGCAGGGCTAGCCATGTGACAGTGTTATCCTTGGCTCTACATGATTGTCACTGTTGAAGTGACACCTTGTCCCCATGTGTAAAAACATGAAAAAGGGGTTGTGGATAGATGGATGGACACCAAAGGCACATTAATTAAATTAGCATTACTGATAAAAAGAACACATTTTCATATAATGGATGAACCATATCCCACAGAGATTAATAATGTGTATCCCTGTGCACCTCCTTAAGAAGGTAAAAGTTTGCATTGTGTAAAGGGTTATCTATATCATCTTGAAACAACTTACATGATCTGTCCAAACCACTTCAGTGATATCAGAGAGTCCACAGCTGCTATTCTTGGCTAGTTTCATAACAGAATACCATGTAGGATGGTTGCTCCAAACCTCAACCTGGACTTGGAGAGCATATCTATGCAATAGTGTCTTGCAATATGTGTACAGTGAAGCCCATGTCACAGCAGAACAATCAACAGAATAAAAAAAAGAGCAGAGTAGTAGAAATAGTCATTGTGAGAATGGGCCTTTGATTTGCCTGTTAAAGTTTTGTTGCATTTACTGCAACAAAAGATAATGCATTCCAATATTCATTTGGATCATGCCTTTAGACACTTACTGGATGATTGCAATAGAAGCATTAGAGACAAGAAGTTAGACATCCTTTTGAGTATCTGCCTCTGTGCAGACAGAATTGGAGTTGTCCATGAGCATCAACAGAATACAACCAGTATCTTCCTTTATAATAATCCGTGGGAAAAAAACAGCATAACTGACAGACTGGTTTAAGTGTAAATCCATGACTATTGGTATAAATGCTAGGTTAGCATACAAACATATTCTGTCCTTGTGGAAAACTAAATATAAGAGGTTGAAAGCATAACCGTTTGTGTTCAGGGACTCTTTTTGTCAGAAGAAATAACTACCAAACATGTTTACTAAACAAGTGAAGTCTGCTCCAGCTGCAGTTTCAAACAAGGGCAGACTCAGTTTTTCTAGGAAAAAAGTTAAGTTCCCACAGAGGAATAGGATTCCTTAATAGTGGTTTCAATAAGGAAGCACCTCTAAAAACATGTAGCATACTTTCGGGGAAGCTACAGAAGATTATATACCATGCTGAAGGTTAAGCAATTTTGTTCAGTAAACCTTTAAAACTGAATAACTTGACCCAGTATTAAGTGTATTAGCTAAAAAAACAAAGAACTACAGGTGATGGTGCTAAGATAAGGTTCATCCTTGTCTGCTTTCCTTATAGAGGATTTTGTCCACTTGCCATTATACAACTTCTCAGTAGTGGGTTTTTAATCTGCAGTAATGCTCAGTAAACATGCTCAATTTGTCCCTGGCAACTAATGGAATGGGACAATCCATGTAGTCAGTTTGAAGGACTGAAGGTCCAGGTGAGCTTGATCAATAAGTTTCATAGTAGACTTCTGCACAGTTTGAAAAGGAGCTTTTTGTTCCAGTAGAAAAGGTTCATAGGTTCATACTAGGCTATCTGCCTGAGGGCATTTATAAGCCTAGCCCATTGTTTTGTGGCTTACGCCACCCCTTTAGTATGGGGAACTATACCCATTATTTTGCTGTGCCTCTGTCGAGCAGTGACACTGAGGTAATTCCTGGGGTATATCTGCGATCTCCCATCCATTGGTCAAGATTTCTCTTGAACAAGGCCAGCGAGGTGCTCTGCCTCACATGTACCGGGATTTTGTTCCACAGCATAGGGAGTCTTTGGGTGATGAATCTATCCCTCCAGCACGTCCTATTAATAGCCATGTCGAGGTTTAAGTCTCCCGCCCTTGTGGCTCTGATGGATCTAGATTTTTGAGGTGAAGCATATTCATCAAATCTGGGTTTGACATGGCCTTGTATGTTAGGCAAAGGTCTCCTCTGAGCAAGCGTGGCGACTGAATAGAGCTGGAGTTCTTTCAGTCGGGCAGCATAGGACAGATTTTTGAGACCCTTTATCCTTTTGGTGAGGAACTTTGTGGCCTCTCCAGCTGCTGCAAGTGTCGGGTCAGATACATTCGAATGGGGCATTGTACTCAATCATTGGTCTGATGAGTGATGAGTAAAGGGAGACTATGACCTCCCTTGATCTAGATGAGAATCCCTTCATGATAAGGTGGGCAATGTAGAAGGACTTCCTAACTACTTTAGCTACATGGGTGTCGAATGACAGACTACTATCAACCTGGGTCCCCAGGTCCCTGATAACTTCTTCTGTGCTCAGTGGATTGCCACCTATTTGGTAGCTAGGGGTAACCTTGTTTTTCCCGAAGGGTATGACTATGCATTTTTGGCATTTAACTTTAGGCCGTGGCTCTGGCACCAGTTATCCGTTTCTGTGAGACCCTTCTGAAGGATATCTGTGTCAGATGTGTTTTCTACTATGGCCCAGTTTGCAGTCATCTGCAAACTTTGTCAGCCATAACCCTCCTGTGTTTGCTTGTACTTCAGAAAAGTAGATGCCAAACAAGAGTGGGCCCAGGACTGAGCCCTGTGGGACACCACTTGTGACAGGCTTTGAGTCTGACATGGCGCCAGCAACTCTGACCCTGTGGGTTCTGTCACTCAGCCAGTTTGCAACCCATCTTGTGATGTATGGGTTAACATTTAAGCTGATGAGTTTTTCAATGATACCCGAGTGGGGTATTGTATCGAAGGCCTTAGCCAGATCGAGGTAGGCTGTATGGACTGCCTTTCCTCATCAATGGCTTTGGTGACTGTTTGAAAAAGTCAACCAAGTTTAAAAGGCATGATCTGCCTTTGACAAAGCCAAACTGGGTTGGATCCAAAGTCTGCAAATTCCCTATGTCTTTATTTATGAGGTCCATTATGATCCTCTCCATGGCTTTGCAGATAAGGCTTGTCAAGCTAATGAGCGGTAATTTCCAGGGTCTGTGGAGGCACCGCCTTTGTGAAGTGGGACCACAGTTGCAGTGCGCCACTCCTGGGTGTATCCAGAGGTAAGACTTTGATTAAACAGCTGTCCTAGCTGTGGGTTTAATTCCTCATTGAGTTCGTGGAGCACACAGCCGGGGACACCATCGGGTCCCATGGATGCTGTGTTTTTGCTTTGGAGAGAGCAGTTCTCACTTGGGCGCTGGAGATGTTTGGGGGCTGCACTCATTTGGTATAGATATCTCTCCTTTTGGGGGGAAGTTTGCACTGAACCTGTCAGCCAGTATGTTGGCAATGTCTGTAGGATCAGTAATCTTCACATCATTTTGAACTAGTTCTGAGCATATCTGGGAGTTTCCTCCTAGGTTTCTAACATAGCTAAAGAAGGCCTTATGATTGTCTTTTGAGTCTTTAGCTATTTTTCTCTCGAAATTTGCTTTGGATGATTTTATGAGAGCTCTTAGTTTTTTACTTATAGTGATCAAGGGTGTCTTACCTTTTAAGGATTTTGCTCTATCTTGTAGTAGCTTCCTCCTTTTGTTGTAGAGTTTGTTTATGGCTGGGGTCCACCAGACTGGACGCTTGCCTTTGGTACAAAGAGTCTTTGTTTTGCTTGGGATTGCCTTATCCATGCAGTCCTGCAGGTGCTGGTAGAAGGCGTTTGTAAGTGATTCAGCGGCTTGAGTATTGTTTTCCGCCGGCTCGGGGGCCTGAAAGGAGACCACACTAGTCTTTAGAGGTGTGAAGTCGGCTTTTGAGAAGTTCTTTATTGTGGTCTTTTTTATTTGGGGTGGGGGTGGGATGAGGACCTCCAGCGAGATTAGTTTGTGATCTGATCTCACCAGTGAGGGGTATACTTCGTGCTGAACATTGTGCTCCCATGTTCGTGATGATGAGATCAAGTATGTTATCTCCTCTTGTGGGATGGTGACTAGTTGTACCATGGCATTTGAGTTTATGAATTCCAGGAACTTTTGGGCTAGGGTGTTTGGGCTTGAGTAGTGTTCCCAGTCTATATTAGGGTAATTGAAGTCACCTAGTATGATGGTGTTTGGTGATACATTTATCCCTCTAGTGTTTTCAGGAAGGCCATGTGAGTTTCCTGAGTTTGTGAGGGTGGCCTGTAACATGCTACAATTTGCAGAGCAGTCTTGCCTATGGTTAATTGCACCTGGATGGTCTCCGATGCATCGTGCGTTGCCACCAGTCTTGAGGTGTGGGTGTCCTTGATGAATATGGATACCCCCTCCTTTCTTGGTATTGTCTGGATTTTGGGGCGGAACGCATGATATGAGGTAAAACCTGATAGCTGGGGTGCTCTCAGGAGCCTTGAACCAGGTTTCTGTCACAGCACAGACATCGATGTTCTCCATACTGAGAAGGGCCTCGAGCGTGCATTTTGAGATTTAGACTTCTGGCATTGAGCAGCATTACCCTTAGTTTTTTCCTTTTTGTGTTCTAGGGTGGTAGGTTTAGAATTTGAGCCTTGCCTAAAAAGGCACTATGGGGTGGCAAGAGCCTTTGCCAATATCCGAATCCCAGGGTGACAGGTGCAAGCCGCCCCTTGAGCAGCGTGGCTTGTCCAGCAATCATCCCAGGCAGACAGATACTGGATCCCCTTTGAATGACACCAGTGTTTAAGCCAATTGTTAAAGCTGATCATCTTATCTCTGTATTGTGGCATCATTCTTGGTGAAGGTAGGATACTGCTCAAGGTCAGGGTCATACCTGCCTGGGCTACATAATCAGAGAGCTCCTCAATGTCTCTTTTCATGTAGTCCAAGGAGGTACGCCTCAGGTCGTTTACACCAGCGTGGACAATGACTGAGTCATATTTGTACCTGCTGTTGAGAGACCTGAGTGCTTGCTATGTGGCGGATTCTAGCGCCCGACAGGCAGCTTACTGTGACCTTCTCCTTACTCAGTCTGGTGAGCGGGACATCAGTGTGTCTGACTATGGAGTCACCAATGACTAGTGTGTCTGGCATTGTGTTTGGCCTTAAGGGCTGTGACTGTTTGACACTCTGACTGTGAGGTCTATGTGTTGCGGGTGTTGTGTTCTGAGGTGGTGGTTGTTTGGGTGTCTGCTTTGGTGGCCTCTGCTGTTTTGGTAGATTTTTGATCAGAGCCTCGAGTATGTCTTTGTGTGTTTATGTGTATGATTTGAGGTTGTAATGGTACTATGTGAGACTGGGTCTATAGTGTGTGTGGTAACCTTCTCCTCCTGACTGGTCTTGCCAGTCCTATGTTGAGAGAGCTCAGCCTCCAGTTTGGCCGTATAGTTGCATCTCTCGCATGTATTTGTGTTTTGTGGGAGGAGGAAAGGGTTGTTCAGGTACATGAGGCAATTGAAACATTGCCTCAATATTCCCAGGTTCACCAGCTGAGCAGGAGAGGACACTAGCAACTGATCCTCGACATGCTAGAAGGGTAGACGAAAAACTTTAAAAAAGATTCCGGGGACGTGGGTGACCGAGAAATGGGGGTTGCCTTTTGGGGTACTATCTATGACAAGAGTGCCGTATCAAGGTAATAAGTACTGTAGGATCAAGTGCTAGGTTTAATAGATAGAGAATAGTCTACTTGGAGTCAAGTAGAGTTGATCTTTTAGTTATAGGATACGCTGATTTGATCAGTAGTATAGTTCGAGGAAGGTAGTTTTAAGGGAAAATTTGAAGAGTGGACTTTAGGTAGCCCGAATAGTTTAAACCTGCTTAACCGCACTGCCCTAGTGTGCAACAGTGGCAGCTCCGCGCTAAATCGCTAATCGCCAAGGCTTAGCTGCGTTTTATACCAGGGGGCTGGAAAAAGCTAGAAACTGGCCCAAAACGACCAATAAACTACTAGTTACTGGCTGAAACCTCACAAAACTGGACAAAAGGCAGCTCAATGCTTCCCACTCCCACTGGTAAGCAAGGTAGCTTCCTTCCCCAAATAAGGCAAGGAAACAGTACACAGGAACTACAACCAAAGCCCAGGAATCAGCAACTCTGAAACTGGACTAAACTAGTAAAGCAGGAAAAACAAGAGATATTTTTTCTTTTTTTTTTCACAAAACAGGCAGAAACAGGTACAGCAAACACTTATAAATGCTATGAATCAGCTACTACAGCTTACACAGAAGAATTTGCTACAAATACAGTCAAATAGTAACAAACAAGGATTCCAAGTGCAATATTAAGTTAAATGCAGTAAAACAGCTTCAATGTAACAGAAAGGCAGGCTAAATACAGTAGCTAGGTATTCAGATGTGGAAAGCAAAAAATATATACTTAGTATCAAGAAAAGTCGCTTATTCAGCTCTCTGCAGCCTGGATTACTCTGCTGGCCCACGTGGAGTCTGTGCTGAGTAGGTACAAGCTGAAAGTTTTATACCAGGGGCTGGAAAAAGCTAGAAACTGGCCCAAAACGACCAATAAACTACTAGTTACTGGCTGAAACCTCACAAAACTGGACAAATAGCAGCTCAATGCTTCCCACTCCCACTGGTAAGCAAGGTAACTTCCTCTCCCCCAAATAAGGCAAGGAAACAGTACACAGGAACTACAACCAAAGCCCAGGAATCAGCAACTCTGAAACTGGACTAAACTAGTAAAGCAGGAAAAACAAGAGATATTTTTTCTTTTTTTTTTTCACAAAACAGGCAGAAACAGGTACAGCAAACACTTATAAATGCTATGAATCAGCTACTACAGCTTACACAGAAGAATTTGCTACAAATACAGTCAAATAGTAACAAACAAGGATTCCAAGTGCAATATTAAGTTAAATGCAGTAAAACAGCTTCAATGTAACAGAAAGGCAGGCTAAATACAGTTGCTAGGTATTCAGATGTGGAAAGCAACAAAAATATACTTAGTATCAAGAAAAGTTGCTTATTCAGCTCTCTGCAGCCTGGATTACTCTGCTGGCCCACGTGGAGTCTGTGCTGAGTAGGTACAAGCTGAAAGTTTTATACCAGGGGGCTGGAAAAGCTAGAAACTGGCCCCAAAACGACCAATAAACTACTAGTTACTGGCTGAAAACAAGGATTCCAAGTGCAATATTAAGTTAAATGCAGTAAAACAGCTTCAATGTAACAGAAAGGCAGGCGAAATACAGTTGCTAGGTATTCAGATGTGGAAAGCAACAAAATATACTTAGTATCAAGAAAAGTCGCTTATTCAGCTCTCTGCAGCCTGGATTACTCTGCTGGCCCACGTGGAGTCTGTGCTGAGTAGGTACAAGCTGAAAGTTTTATACCAGGGGGCTGGAAAAAGCTAGAAACTGGCCCAAAACGACCAATAAACTACTAGTTACTGGCTGAAACCTCACAAAACTGGACAAAAGGCAGCTCAATGCTTCCCACTCCCACTGGTAAGCAAGGTAGCTTCCTTCCCCAAATAAGGCAAGGAAACAGTACACAGGAACTACAACCAAAGCCCAGGAATCAGCAACTCTGAAACTGGACTAAACTAGTAAAGCAGGAAAAACAAGAGATATTTTTTTCTTTTTTTTCACAAAACAGGCAGAAACAGGTACAGCAAACACTTATAAATGCTATGAATCAGCTACTACAGCTTACACAGAAGAATTTGCTACAAATACAGTCAAATAGTAACAAACAAGGATTCCAAGTGCAATATTAAGTTAAATGCAGTAAAAATAGCTTCAATGTTACAGTAAGGCAGGTTAAATACAGTTGCTAGGTATTCAGATGTGGAAAGCAACAAAAAATATACTTAGTATCAAGAAAAGTCGCTTATTCAGCTCTCTGCAGCCTGGATTACTCTGCTGGCCCACGTGGAGTCTGTGCTGAGTAGGTACAAGCTGAAAGTTTTATACCAGGGGCTGGAAAAGCTAGAAACTGGCCCAAAACGACCAATAAACTACTAGTTACTGGCTGAAACCTCACAAAACTGGACAAAGGCAGCTCAATGCTTCCCACTCCCACTGGTAAGTAAGGTAGCTTCCCTTCCCCAAATAAGGCAAGGAAACAGTACACAGGAACTACAACCAAAGCCCAGGAATCAGCAACTCTGAAACTGGACTAAACTAGTAAAGCAGGAAAAACAAGAGATATTTTTTTTTTTTTCTTTTTTCACAAAACAGGCAGAAACAGGTACAGCAAACACTTATAAATGCTATGAATCAGCTACTACAGCTTACACAGAAGAATTTGCTACAAATACAGTCAAATAGTAACAAACAAGGATTCCAAGTGCAATATTAAGTTAAATGCAGTAAAAACAGCTTCAATGTAACAGAAAGGCAGGCGAAATACAGTTGCTAGGTATTCAGATGTGGAAAGCAACAAAAATATACTTAGTATCAAGAAAAGTCGCTTATTCAGCTCTCTGCAGCCTGGATTACTCTGCTGGCCCACGTGGAGTCTGTGCTGAGTAGGTACAAGCTGAAAGTTTTATACCAGGGGCTGGAAAAAGCTAGAAACTGGCCCAAAACGACCAATAAACTACTAGTTACTGGCTGAAACCTCACAAAACTGGACAAAGGCAGCTCAATGCTTCCCACTCCCACTGGTAAGCAAGGTAGCTTCCTTCCCCAAATAAGGCAAGGAAACAGTACACAGGAACTACAACCAAAGCCCAGGAATCAGCAACTCTGAAACTGGACTAAACTAGTAAAGCAGGAAAACAAGAGATATTTTTTCTTTTTTTTCTTTTTTTCACAAAACAGGCAGAAACAGGTACAGCAAACACTTATAAATGCTATGAATCAGCTACTACAGCTTACACAGAAGAATTTGCTACAAATACAGTCAAATAGTAACAAACAAGGATTCCAAGTGCAATATTAAGTTAAATGCAGTAAAACAGCTTCAATGTAACAGAAAGGCAGGCGAAATACAGTTGCTAGGTATTCAGATGTGGAAAGCAACAAAAAATATACTTAGTATCAAGAAAAGTCGCTTATTCAGCTCTCTGCAGCCTGGATTACTCTGCTGGCCCACGTGGAGTCTGTGCTGAGTAGGTACAAGCTGAAAGTTTTATACCAGGGGCTGGAAAAGCTAGAAACTGGCCCAAAACGACCAATAAACTACTAGTTACTGGCTGAAACCTCACAAAACTGGACAAAGGCAGCTCAATGCTTCCCACTCCCACTGGTAAGCAAGGTAGCTTCCTTCCCCAAATAAGGCAAGGAAACAGTACACAGGAACTACAACCAAAGCCCAGGAATCAGCAACTCTGAAACTGGACTAAACTAGTAAAGCAGGAAAAACAAGAGATATTTTTTTTCTTTTTCTTTTTCACAAAACAGGCAGAAACAGGTACAGCAAACACTTATAAATGCTATGAATCAGCTACTACAGCTTACACAGAAGAATTTGCTACAAATACAGTCAAATAGTAACAAACAAGGATTCCAAGTGCAATATTAAGTTAAATGCAGTAAAAACAGCTTCAATGTAACAGAAAGGCAGGCTAAATACAGTTGCTAGGTATTCAGATGTGGAAAGCAACAAAAAATATACTTAGTATCAAGAAAAGTCGCTTATTCAGCTCTCTGCAGCCTGGATTACTCTGCTGGCCCACGTGGAGTCTGTGCTGAGTAGGTACAAGCTGAAAGTTTTATACCAGGGGCTGGAAAAGCTAGAAACTGGCCCAAAACGACCAATAAACTACTAGTTACTGGCTGAAACCTCACAAAACTGGACAAAGGCAGCTCAATGCTTCCCACTCCCACTGGTAAGCAAGGTAGCTTCCTTCCCCCAAATAAGGCAAGGAAACAGTACACAGGAACTACAACGAAAGCGCAGGAATCAGCAACTCTGAAACTGGACTAAACTAGTAAAGCAGGAAAACAAGAGATATTTTTTCTTTTTTTCTTTTTTTCACAAAACAGGCAGAAACAGGTACAGCAAACACTTATAAATGCTATGAATCAGCTACTACAGCTTACACAGAAGAATTTGCTACAAATACAGTCAAATAGTAACAAACAAGGATTCCAAGTGCAATATTAAGTTAAATGCAGTAAAAACAGCTTCAATGTAACAGAAAGGCAGGCGAAAATACAGTTGCTAGGTATTCAGATGTGGAAAGCAACAAAAATATACTTAGTATCAAGAAAAGTCGCTTATTCAGCTCTCTGCAGCCTGGATTACTCTGCTGGCCCACGTGGAGTCTGTGCTGAGTAGGTACAAGCTGAAAGTTTTATACCAGGGGCTGGAAAAAGCTAGAAACTGGCCCAAAACGACCAATAAACTACTAGTTACTGGCTGAAACCTCACAAAACTGGACAAAGGCAGCTCAATGCTTCCCACTCCCACTGGTAAGCAAGGTAGCTTCCTTCCCCCAAATAAGGCAAGGAAACAGTACACAGGAACTACAACCAAAGCCCAGGAATCAGCAACTCTGAAACTGGACTAAACTAGTAAAGCAGGAAAAACAAGAGATATTTTTTTTTTTTTTTTTTTTTCACAAAACAGGCAGAAACAGGTACAGCAAACACTTATAAATGCTATGAATCAGCTACTACAGCTTACACAGAAGAATTTGCTACAAATACAGTCAAATAGTAACAAACAAGGATTCCAAGTGCAATATTAAGTTAAATGCAGTAAAAACAGCTTCAATGTAACAGAAAGGCAGGCGAAATACAGTTGCTAGGTATTCAGATGTGGAAAGCAACAAAAATATACTTAGTATCAAGAAAAGTCGCTTATTCAGCTCTCTGCAGCCTGGATTACTCTGCTGGCCCACGTGGAGTCTGTGCTGAGTAGGTACAAGCTGAAAGTTTTATACCAGGGGCTGGAAAAAGCTAGAAAATGGCCCAAAACGACCAATAAACTACTAGTTACTGGCTGAAACCTCACAAAACTGGACAAAGGCAGCTCAATGCTTCCCACTCCCACTGGTAAGCAAGGTAGCTTCCCTTCCCCTAAATAAGGCAAGGAAACAGTACACAGGAACTACAACCAAAGCCCAGGAATCAGCAACTCTGAAACTGGACTAAACTAGTAAAGCAGGAAAAACAAGAGATATTTTTTTCTTTTTTTTTTTTTTCACAAAACAGGCAGAAACAGGTACAGCAAACACTTATAAATGCTATGAATCAGCTACTACAGCTTACACAGAAGAATTTGCTACAAATACAGTCAAATAGTAACAAACAAGGATTCCAAGTGCAATATTAAGTTAAATGCAGTAAAACAGCTTCAATGTAACAGAAAGGCAGGCGAAATACAGTTGCTAGGTATTCAGATGTGGAAAGCAACAAAAATATACTTAGTATCAAGAAAAGTCGCTTATTCAGCTCTCTGCAGCCTGGATTACTCTGCTGGCCCACGTGGAGTCTGTGCTGAGTAGGTACAAGCTGAAAGTTTTATACCAGGGGGCTGGAAAAGCTAGAAACTGGCCCAAAACAACCAATAAACTACTAGTTACTGGCTGAAACCTCACAAAACTGGACAAAGGCAGCTCAATGCTTCCCACTCCCACTGGTAAGCAAGGTAGCTTCCCTTCCCCCAAATAAGGCAAGGAAACAGTACACAGGAACTACAACCAAAGCCCAGGAATCAGCAACTCTGAAACTGGACTAAACTAGTAAAGCAGGAAAAACAAGAGATATTTTTTTCTTTTTTTCTTTTTTCACAAAACAGGCAGAAACAGGTACAGCAAACACTTATAAATGCTATGAATCAGCTACTACAGCTTACACAGAAGAATTTGCTACAAATACAGTCAAATAGTAACAAACAAGGATTCCAAGTGCAATATTAAGTTAAATGCAGTAAAAACAGCTTCAATGTAACAGAAAGGCAGGCGAAATACAGTTGCTAGGTATTCAGATGTGGAAAGCAACAAAAATATACTTAGTATCAAGAAAAGTCGCTTATTCAGCTCTCTGCAGCCTGGATTACTCTGCTGGCCCACGTGGAGTCTGTGCTGAGTAGGTACAAGCTGAAAGTTTTATACCAGGGGCTGGAAAAAGCTAGAAACTGGCCCAAAACGACCAATAAACTACTAGTTACTGGCTGAAACCTCACAAAACTGGACAAAGGCAGCTCAATGCTTCCCACTCCCACTGGTAAGCAAGGTAGCTTCCTTTCCCCCAAATAAGGCAAGGAAACAGTACACAGGAACTACAACCAAAGCCCAGGAATCAGCAACTCTGAAACTGGACTAAACTAGTAAAGCAGGAAAAACAAGAGATATTTTTTCTTTTTTTTCTTTTTTTCACAAAACAGGCAGAAACAGGTACAGCAAACACTTATAAATGCTATGAATCAGCTACTACAGCTTACACAGAAGAATTTGCTACAAATACAGTCAAATAGTAACAAACAAGGATTCCAAGTGCAATATTAAGTTAAATGCAGTAAAACAGCTTCAATGTAACAGAAAGGCAGGCTAAATACAGTTGCTAGGTATTCAGATGTGGAAAGCAACAAAAATATACTTAGTATCAAGAAAAGTCGCTTATTCAGCTCTCTGCAGCCTGGATTACTCTGCTGGCCCACGTGGAGTCTGTGCTGAGTAGGTACAAGCTGAAAGTTTTATACCAGGGGCTGGAAAAAGCTAGAAACTGGCCCAAAACGACCAATAAACTACTAGTTACTGGCTGAAACCTCACAAAACTGGACAAAGGCAGCTCAATGCTTCCCACTCCCACTGGTAAGCAAGGTAGCTTCCTTCCCCAAATAAGGCAAGGAAACAGTACACAGGAACTACAACCAAAGCCCAGGAATCAGCAACTCTGAAACTGGACTAAACTAGTAAAGCAGGAAAAACAAGAGATATTTTTTTTTTTTTTTCTTTTTTCACAAAACAGGCAGAAACAGGTACAGCAAACACTTATAAATGCTATGAATCAGCTACTACAGCTTACACAGAAGAATTTGCTACAAATACAGTCAAATAGTAACAAACAAGGATTCCAAGTGCAATATTAAGTTAAATGCAGTAAAAACAGCTTCAATGTAACAGAAAGGCAGGCGAAATACAGTTGCTAGGTATTCAGATGTGGAAAGCAACAAAAATATACTTAGTATCAAGAAAAGTCGCTTATTCAGCTCTCTGCAGCCTGGATTACTCTGCTGGCCCACGTGGAGTCTGTGCTGAGTAGGTACAAGCTGAAAGTTTTATACCGGGGGCTGGAAAAAGCTAGAAACTGGCCCAAAACGACCAATAAACTACTAGTTACTGGCTGAAACCTCACAAAACTGGACAAAGGCAGCTCAGTGCTTCCCACTCCCACTGGTAAGCAAGGTAGCTTCCTTCCCCAAATAAGGCAAGGAAACAGTACACAGGAACTACAACCAAAGCCCAGGAATCAGCAACTCTGAAACTGGACTAAACTAGTAAAGCAGGAAAAACAAGAGATATTTTTTTCTTTTTTTTTTTTCACAAAACAGGCAGAAACAGGTACAGCAAACACTTATAAATGCTATGAATCAGCTACTACAGCTTACACAGAAGAATTTGCTACAAATACAGTCAAATAGTAACAAACAAGGATTCCAAGTGCAATATTAAGTTAAATGCAGTAAAACAGCTTCAATGTAACAGAAAGGCAGGCGAAATACAGTTGCTAGGTATTCAGATGTGGAAAGCAACAAAAAATATACTTAGTATCAAGAAAAGTCGCTTATTCAGCTCTCTGCAGCCTGGATTACTCTGCTGGCCCACGTGGAGTCTGTGCTGAGTAGGTACAAGCTGAAAGTTTTATACCAGGGGCTGGAAAAGCTAGAAACTGGCCCAAAACGACCAATAAACTACTAGTTACTGGCTGAAACCTCACAAAACTGGACAAAGGCAGCTCAATGCTTCCCACTCCCACTGGTAAGCAAGGTAGCTTTCCTTCCCCCAAATAAGGCAAGGAAACAGTACACAGGAACTACAACCAAAGCCCAGGAATCAGCAACTCTGAAACTGGACTAAACTAGTAAAGCAGGAAAAACAAGAGATATTTTTTTCTTTTTTTCTTTTTTTCACAAAACAGGCAGAAACAGGTACAGCAAACACTTATAAATGCTATGAATCAGCTACTACAGCTTACACAGAAGAATTTGCTACAAATACAGTCAAATAGTAACAAACAAGGATTCCAAGTGCAATATTAAGTTAAATGCAGTAAAAACAGCTTCAATGTAACAGAAAGGCAGGCGAAATACAGTTGCTAGGTATTCAGATGTGGAAAGCAACAAAAATATACTTAGTATCAAGAAAAGTCGCTTATTCAGCTCTCTGCAGCCTGGATTACTCTGCTGGCCCACGTGGAGTCTGTGCTGAGTAGGTACAAGCTGAAAGTTTTATACCAGGGGCTGGAAAAAGCTAGAAACTGGCCCAAAACGACCAATAAACTACTAGTTACTGGCTGAAACCTCACAAAAGTGGACAGAGGGCAGCTCAATGCTTCCCACTCCCACTGGTAAGCAAGGTAGCTATCCTTCCCCCAAATAAGGCAAGGAAACAGTACACAGGAACTACAACCAAAGCCCAGGAATCAGCAACTCTGAAACTGGACTAAACTAGTAAAGCAGGAAAAACAAGAGATATTTTTTCTTTTTTTTTCTTTTTTTCACAAAACAGGCAGAAACAGGTACAGCAAACACTTATAAATGCTATGAATCAGCTACTACAGCTTACACAGAAGAATTTGCTACAAATACAGTCAAATAGTAACAAACAAGGATTCCAAGTGCAATATTAAGTTAAATGCAGTAAAACAGCTTCAATGTAACAGAAAGGCAGGCGAAATACAGTTGCTAGGTATTCAGATGTGGAAAGCAACAAAAATATACTTAGTATCAAGAAAAGTCACTTATTCAGCTCTCTGCAGCCTGGATTACTCTGCTGGCCCACGTGGAGTCTGTGCTGAGTAGGTACAAGCTGAAAGTTTTATACCAGGGGCTGGAAAAGCTAGAAACTGGCCCAAAACGACCAATAAACTACTAGTTACTGGCTGAAACCTCACAAAACTGGACAAAGGCAGCTCAATGCTTCCCACTCCCACTGGTAAGCAAGGTAGCTTTCCTTCCCCCAAATAAGGCAAGGAAACAGTACACAGGAACTACAACCAAAGCCCAGGAATCAGCAACTCTGAAACTGGACTAAACTAGTAAAGCAGGAAAAACAAGAGATATTTTTTCTTTTTTTTCTTTTTTTTCACAAAACAGGCAGAAACAGGTACAGCAAACACTTATAAATGCTATGAATCAGCTACTACAGCTTACACAGAAGAATTTGCTACAAATACAGTCAAATAGTAACAAACAAGGATTCCAAGTGCAATATTAAGTTAAATGCAGTAAAACAGCTTCAATGTAACAGAAAGGCAGGCGAAATACAGTTGCTAGGTATTCAGATGTGGAAAGCAACAAAAATATACTTAGTATCAAGAAAAGTCGCTTATTCAGCTCTCTGCAGCCTGGATTACTCTGCTGGCCCACGTGGAGTCTGTGCTGAGTAGGTACAAGCTGAAAGTTTTATACCAGGGGGCTGGAAAAAGCTAGAAACTGGCCCAAAACGACCAATAAACTACTAGTTACTGGCTGAAACCTCACAAAACTGGACAAAGGCAGCTCAATGCTTCCCACTCCCACTGGTAAGCAAGGTAGCTTCCTTCCCCAAATAAGGCAAGGAAACAGTACACAGGAACTACAACCAAAGCCCAGGAATCAGCAACTCTGAAACTGGACTAAACTAGTAAAGCAGGAAAAACAAGAGATATTTTTTTCTTTTTTTTTTTTTTCACAAAACAGGCAGAAACAGGTACAGCAAACACTTATAAATGCTATGAATCAGCTACTACAGCTTACACAGAAGAATTTGCTACAAATACAGTCAAATAGTAACAAACAAGGATTCCAAGTGCAATATTAAGTTAAATGCAGTAAAACAGCTTCAATGTAACAGAAAGGCAGGCTAAATACAGTTGCTAGGTATTCAGATGTGGAAAGCAACAAAAATATACTTAGTATCAAGAAAAGTCGCTTATTCAGCTCTCTGCAGCCTGGATTACTCTGCTGGCCCACGTGGAGTCTGTGCTGAGTAGGTACAAGCTGAAAGTTTTATACCAGGGGGCTGGAAAAAGCTAGAAACTGGCCCAAAACGACCAATAAACTACTAGTTACTGGCTGAAACCTCACAAAACTGGACAAAGGCAGCTCAATGCTTCCCACTCCCACTGGTAAGCAAGGTAGCTTTCCTTCCCCCAAATAAGGCAAGGAAACAGTACACAGGAACTACAACCAAAGCCCAGGAATCAGCAACTCTGAAACTGGACTAAACTAGTAAAGCAGGAAAACAAGAGATATTTTTTTCTTTTTTTTTTTCTTTTTTTCACAAAACAGGCAGAAACAGGTACAGCAAACACTTATAAATGCTATGAATCAGCTACTACAGCTTACACAGAAGAATTTGCTACAAATACAGTCAAATAGTAACAAACAAGGATTCCAAGTGCAATATTAAGTTAAATGCAGTAAAAACAGCTTCAATGTAACAGAAAGGCAGGCAAATACAGTTGCTAGGTATTCAGATGTGGAAAGCAACAAAAAATATACTTAGTATCAAGAAAAGTCGCTTATTCAGCTCTCTGCAGCCTGGATTACTCTGCTGGCCCACGTGGAGTCTGTGCTGAGTAGGTACAAGCTGAAAGTTTTATACCAGAGGGCTGGAAAAAGCTAGAAACTGGCCCAAAACGACCAATAAACTACTAGTTACTGGCTGAAACCTCACAAAACTGGACAGAAGGCAGCTCAATGCTTCCCACTCCCACTGGTAAGCAAGGTAGCTTCCCTTCCCCCAAATAAGGCAAGGAAACAGTACACAGGAACTACAACCAAAGCCCAGGAATCAGCAACTCTGAAACTGGACTAAACTAGTAAAGCAGGAAAACAAGAGATATTTTTTTCTTTTTTCTTTTTTTTCACAAAACAGGCAGAAACAGGTACAGCAAACACTTATAAATGCTATGAATCAGCTACTACAGCTTACACAGAAGAATTTGCTACAAATACAGTCAAATAGTAACAAACAAGGATTCCAAGTGCAATATTAAGTTAAATGCAGTAAAACAGCTTCAATGTAACAGAAAGGCAGGCAAAATACAGTTGCTAGGTATTCAGATGTGGAAAGCAACAAAAATATACTTAGTATCAAGAAAAGTCGCTTATTCAGCTCTCTGCAGCCTGGATTACTCTGCTGGCCCACGTGGAGTCTGTGCTGAGTAGGTACAAGCTGAAAGTTTTATACCAGGGGGCTGGAAAAAGCTAGAAACTGGCCCAAACGACCAATAAACTACTAGTTACTGGCTGAAACCTCACAAAACTGGACAAAAGGCAGCTCAATGCTTCCCACTCCCACTGGTAAGCAAGGTAGCTTGCCTTCCCCCAAATAAGGCAAGGAAACAGTACACAGGAACTACAACCAAAGCCCAGGAATCAGCAACTCTGAAACTGGACTAAACTAGTAAAGCAGGAAAACAAGAGATATTTTTTTCTTTTTTTTTCTTTTTTTTCACAAAACAGGCAGAAACAGGTACAGCAAACACTTATAAATGCTATGAATCAGCTACTACAGCTTACACAGAAGAATTTGCTACAAATACAGTCAAATAGTAACAAACAAGGATTCCAAGTGCAATATTAAGTTAAATGCAGTAAAAACAGCTTCAATGTAACAGAAAGGCAGGCGAAATACAGTTGCTAGGTATTCAGATGTGGAAAGCAACAAAAAATATACTTAGTATCAAGAAAAGTCGCTTATTCAGCTCTCTGCAGCCTGGATTACTCTGCTGGCCCACGTGGAGTCTGTGCTGAGTAGGTACAAGCTGAAAGTTTTATACCAGGGGGCTGGAAAAAGCTAGAAACTGGCCCAAAACGACCAATAAACTACTAGTTACTGGCTGAAACCTCACAAAACTGGACAAAGGCAGCTCAATGCTTCCCACTCCCACTGGTAAGCAAGGTAGCTTTCCTTCCCCCAAATAAGGCAAGGAAACAGTACACAGGAACTACAACCAAAGCCCAGGAATCAGCAACTCTGAAACTGGACTAAACTAGTAAAGCAGGAAAAACAAGAGATATTTTTTTCTTTTTTTTCACAAAACAGGCAGAAACAGGTACAGCAAACACTTATAAATGCTATGAATCAGCTACTACAGCTTACACAGAAGAATTTGCTACAAATACAGTCAAATAGTAACAAACAAGGATTCCAAGTGCAATATTAAGTTAAATGCAGTAAAAACAGCTTCAATGTAACAGAAAGGCAGGCGAAATACAGTTGCTAGGTATTCAGATGTGGAAAGCAACAAAAAATATACTTAGTATCAAGAAAAGTCGCTTATTCAGCTCTCTGCAGCCTGGATTACTCTGCTGGCCCACGTGGAGTCTGTGCTGAGTAGGTACAAGCTGAAAGTTTTATACCAGGGGCTGGAAAAAGCTAGAAACTGGCCCAAAACGACCAATAAACTACTAGTTACTGGCTGAAACCTCACAAAACTGGACAAAAGGCAGCTCAATGCTTCCCACTCCCACTGGTAAGCAAGGTAGCTTTCCTTCCCCCAAATAAGGCAAGGAAACAGTACACAGGAACTACAACCAAAGCCCAGGAATCAGCAACTCTGAAACTGGACTAAACTAGTAAAGCAGGAAAAACAAGAGATATTTTTTTTCTTTTTTTTTTCACAAAACAGGCAGAAACAGGTACAGCAAACACTTATAAATGCTATGAATCAGCTACTACAGCTTACACAGAAGAATTTGCTACAAATACAGTCAAATAGTAACAAACAAGGATTCCAAGTGCAATATTAAGTTAAATGCAGTAAAACAGCTTCAATGTAACAGAAAGGCAGGCGAAATACAGTTGCTAGGTATTCAGATGTGGAAAGCAACAAAAAAATATACTTAGTATCAAGAAAAGTCGCTTATTCAGCTCTCTGCAGCCTGGATTACTCTGCTGGCCCACGTGGAGTCTGTGCTGAGTAGGTACAAGCTGAAAGTTTTATACCAGGGGCTGGAAAAAGCTAGAAACTGGCCCAAAACGACCAATAAACTACTAGTTACTGGCTGAAACCTCACAAAACTGGACAAAGGCAGCTCAATGCTTCCCACTCCCACTGGTAAGCAAGGTAGCTTCCCTTCCCCAAATAAGGCAAGGAAACAGTACACAGGAACTACAACCAAAGCCCAGGAATCAGCAACTCTGAAACTGGACTAAACTAGTAAAGCAGGAAAAACAAGAGATATTTTTTCTTTTTTTTTCTTTTTTTCACAAAACAGGCAGAAACAGGTACAGCAAACACTTATAAATGCTATGAATCAGCTACTACAGCTTACACAGAAGAATTTGCTACAAATACAGTCAAATAGTAACAAACAAGGATTCCAAGTGCAATATTAAGTTAAATGCAGTAAAAACAGCTTCAATGTAACAGAAAGGCAGGCGAAATACAGTTGCTAGGTATTCAGATGTGGAAAGCAACAAAAATATACTTAGTATCAAGAAAAGTCGCTTATTCAGCTCTCTGCAGCCTGGATTACTCTGCTGGCCCACGTGGAGTCTGTGCTGAGTAGGTACAAGCTGAAAGTTTTATACCAGGGGCTGGAAAAAGCTAGAAACTGGCCCAAAACGACCAATAAACTACTACTTACTGGCTGAAACCTCACAAAACTGGACAAAGGCAGCTCAATGCTTCCCACTCCCACTGGTAAGCAAGGTAGCTTTCCTTCCCCCAAATAAGGCAAGGAAACAGTACACAGGAACTACAACCAAAGCCCAGGAATCAGCAACTCTGAAACTGGACTAAACTAGTAAAGCAGGAAAACAAGAGATATTTTTTTTTTTTTTTTTTTTTTTCACAAAACAGGCAGAAACAGGTACAGCAAACACTTATAAATGCTATGAATCAGCTACTACAGCTTACACAGAAGAATTTGCTACAAATACAGTCAAATAGTAACAAACAAGGATTCCAAGTGCAATATTAAGTTAAATGCAGTAAAAACAGCTTCAATGTAACAGAAAGGCAGGCGAAATACAGTTGCTAGGTATTCAGATGTGGAAAGCAACAAAAATATACTTAGTATCAAGAAAAGTCGCTTATTCAGCTCTCTGCAGCCTGGATTACTCTGCTGGCCCACGTGGAGTCTGTGCTGAGTAGGTACAAGCTGAAAGTTTTATACCAGGGGCTGGAAAAGCTAGAAACTGGCCCAAAACGACCAATAAACTACTAGTTACTGGCTGAAACCTCACAAAACTGGACAAAGGCAGCTCAATGCTTCCCACTCCCACTGGTAAGCAAGGTAGCTTCCTTCCCCAAATAAGGCAAGGAAACAGTACACAGGAACTACAACCAAAGCCCAGGAATCAGCAACTCTGAAACTGGACTAAACTAGTAAAGCAGGAAAACAAGAGATATTTTTTCTTTTTTTTTCTTTTTTCACAAAACAGGCAGAAACAGGTACAGCAAACACTTATAAATGCTATGAATCAGCTACTACAGCTTACACAGAAGAATTTGCTACAAATACAGTCAAATAGTAACAAACAAGGATTCCAAGTGCAATATTAAGTTAAATGCAGTAAAACAGCTTCAATGTAACAGAAAGGCAGGCTAAATACAGTTGCTAGGTATTCAGATGTGGAAAGCAACAAAAATATACTTAGTATCAAGAAAAGTCGCTTATTCAGCTCTCTGCAGCCTGGATTACTCTGCTGGCCCACGTGGAGTCTGTGCTGAGTAGGTACAAGCTGAAAGTTTTATACCAGGGGCTGGAAAAAGCTAGAAACTGGCCCAAAACGACCAATAAACTACTAGTTACTGGCTGAAACCTCACAAAACTGGACAAAGGCAGCTCAATGCTTCCCACTCCCACTGGTAAGCAAGGTAGCTTTCCTTCCCCCAAATAAGGCAAGGAAACAGTACACAGGAACTACAACCAAAGCCCAGGAATCAGCAACTCTGAAACTGGACTAAACTAGTAAAGCAGGAAAACAAGAGATATTTTTTTTTTTTTTTTTTTTCACAAAACAGGCAGAAACAGGTACAGCAAACACTTATAAATGCTATGAATCAGCTACTACAGCTTACACAGAAGAATTTGCTACAAATACAGTCAAATAGTAACAAACAAGGATTCCAAGTGCAATATTAAGTTAAATGCAGTAAAACAGCTTCAATGTAACAGAAAGGCAGGCAAATACAGTTGCTAGGTATTCAGATGTGGAAAGCAACAAAAATATACTTAGTATCAAGAAAAGTCGCTTATTCAGCTCTCTGCAGCCTGGATTACTCTGCTGGCCCACGTGGAGTCTGTGCTGAGTAGGTACAAGCTGAAAGTTTTATACCAGGGGCTGGAAAAGCTAGAAACTGGCCCAAAACGACCAATAAACTACTAGTTACTGGCTGAAACCTCACAAAACTGGACAAAGGCAGCTCAATGCTTCCCACTCCCACTGGTAAGCAAGGTAGCTTCCTTCCCCAAATAAGGCAAGGAAACAGTACACAGGAACTACAACCAAAGCCCAGGAATCAGCAACTCTGAAACTGGACTAAACTAGTAAAGCAGGAAAAACAAGAGATATTTTTTCTTTTTTTTTTTTTTTTTCACAAAACAGGCAGAAACAGGTACAGCAAACACTTATAAATGCTATGAATCAGCTACTACAGCTTACACAGAAGAATTTGCTACAAATACAGTCAAATAGTAACAAACAAGGATTCCAAGTGCAATATTAAGTTAAATGCAGTAAAACAGCTTCAATGTAACAGAAAGGCAGGCGAAATACAGTTGCTAGGTATTCAGATGTGGACAGCAACAAAAATATACTTAGTATCAAGAAAAGTCGCTTATTCAGCTCTCTGCAGCCTGGATTACTCTGCTGGCCCACGTGGAGTCTGTGCTGAGTAGGTACAAGCTGAAAGTTTTATACCAGGCGGCTGGAAAAAGCTAGAAACTGGCCCAAAACGACCAATAAACTACTAGTTACTGCCTGAAACCTCACAAAACTGGACAAAGGACAGCTCAATGCTTCCCACTCCCACTGGTAAGCAAGGTAGCTTCCCTTCCGCCAAATAAGGCAAGGAAACAGTACACAGGAACTACAACCAAAGCCCAGGAATCAGCAACTCTGAAACTGGACTAAACTAGTAAAGCAGGAAAAACAAGAGATATTTTTTTCTTTTTTTTTTTTTTTTCACAAAACAGGCAGAAACAGGTACAGCAAACACTTATAAATGCTATGAATCAGCTACTACAGCTTACACAGAAGAATTTGCTACAAATACAGTCAAATAGTAACAAACAAGGATTCCAAGTGCAATATTAAGTTAAATGCAGTAAAAACAGCTTCAATGTAACAGAAAGGCAGGCAAAATACAGTTGCTAGGTATTCAGATGTGGAAAGCAACAAAAAATATACTTAGTATCAAGAAAAGTCGCTTATTCAGCTCTCTGCAGCCTGGATTACTCTGCTGGCCCACGTGGAGTCTGTGCTGAGTAGGTACAAGCTGAAAGTTTTATACCAGGGGCTGGAAAAAGCTAGAAACTGGCCCAAAACGACCAATAAACTACTAGTTACTGGCTGAAACCTCACAAAACTGGACAAAGGCAGCTCAATGCTTCCCACTCCCACTGGTAAGCAAGGTAGCTTCCTTCCCCCAAATAAGGCAAGGAAACAGTACACAGGAACTACAACCAAAGCCCAGGAATCAGCAACTCTGAAACTGGACTAAACTAGTAAAGCAGGAAAAACAAGAGATATTTTTTTCTTTTTTTTTTTTTTCACAAAACAGGCAGAAACAGGTACAGCAAACACTTATAAATGCTATGAATCAGCTACTACAGCTTACACAGAAGAATTTGCTACAAATACAGTCAAATAGTAACAAACAAGGATTCCAAGTGCAATATTAAGTTAAATGCAGTAAAAACAGCTTCAATGTAACAGAAAGGCAGGCGAAATACAGTTGCTAGGTATTCAGATGTGGAAAGCAACAAAAATATACTTAGTATCAAGAAAAGTCGCTTATTCAGCTCTCTGCAGCCTGGATTACTCTGCTGGCCCACGTGGAGTCTGTGCTGAGTAGGTACAAGCTGAAAGTTTTATACCAAGGGGCTGGAAAAAGCTAGAAACTGGCCCAAAACGACCAATAAACTACTAGTTACTGGCTGAAACCTCACAAAACTGGACAGAAGGCAGCTCAATGCTTCCCACTCCCACTGGTAAGCAAGGTAGCTTCCCTTCCCCAAATAAGGCAAGGAAACAGTACACAGGAACTACAACCAAAGCCCAGGAATCAGCAACTCTGAAACTGGACTAAACTAGTAAAGCAGGAAAAACAAGAGATATTTTTTCTTTTTTTTTTTTTTTTTTCACAAAACAGGCAGAAACAGGTACAGCAAACACTTATAAATGCTATGAATCAGCTACTACAGCTTACACAGAAGAATTTGCTACAAATACAGTCAAATAGTAACAAACAAGGATTCCAAGTGCAATATTAAGTTAAATGCAGTAAAACAGCTTCAATGTAACAGAAAGGCAGGCGAAATACAGTTGCTAGGTATTCAGATGTGGAAAGCAACAAAAATATACTTAGTATCAAGAAAAGTCGCTTATTCAGCTCTCTGCAGCCTGGATTACTCTGCTGGCCCACGTGGAGTCTGTGCTGAGTAGGTACAAGCTGAAAGTTTTATACCAGGGGCTGGAAAAGCTAGAAACTGGCCCAAAACGACCAATAAACTACTAGTTACTGGCTGAAACCTCACAAAACTGGACAAAGGCAGCTCAATGCTTCCCACTCCCACTGGTAAGCAAGGTAGCTTCCTTCCCCAAATAAGGCAAGGAAACAGTACACAGGAACTACAACCAAAGCCCAGGAATCAGCAACTCTGAAACTGGACTAAACTAGTAAAGCAGGAAAAACAAGAGATATTTTTTCTTTTTTTTTTTTTTTCACAAAACAGGCAGAAACAGGTACAGCAAACACTTATAAATGCTATGAATCAGCTACTACAGCTTACACAGAAGAATTTGCTACAAATACAGTCAAATAGTAACAAACAAGGATTCCAAGTGCAATATTAAGTTAAATGCAGTAAAACAGCTTCAATGTAACAGAAAGGCAGGCGAAATACAGTTGCTAGGTATTCAGATGTGGAAAGCAACAAAAATATACTTAGTCTCAAGAAAAGTCGCTTATTCAGCTCTCTGCAGCCTGGATTACTCTGCTGGCCCACGTGGAGTCTGTGCTGAGTAGGTACAAGCTGAAAGTTTTATACCAGGGGCTGGAAAAAGCTAGAAACTGGCCCAAAACGACCAATAAACTACTAGTTACTGGCTGAAACCTCACAAAACTGGACAAAGGCAGCTCAATGCTTCCCACTCCCACTGGTAAGCAAGGTAGCTTCCCTTCCCCAAATAAGGCAAGGAAACAGTACACAGGAACTACAACCAAAGCCCAGGAATCAGCAACTCTGAAACTGGACTAAACTAGTAAAGCAGGAAAAACAAGAGATATTTTTTCTTCTTTTTTTTTTTTCACAAAACAGGCAGAAACAGGTACAGCAAACACTTATAAATGCTATGAATCAGCTACTACAGCTTACACAGAAGAATTTGCTACAAATACAGTCAAATAGTAACAAACAAGGATTCCAAGTGCAATATTAAGTTAAATGCAGTAAAACAGCTTCAATGTAACAGAAAGGCAGGCGAAATACAGTTGCTAGGTATTCAGATGTGGAAAGCAACAAAAATATACTTAGTATCAAGAAAAGTCGCTTATTCAGCTCTCTGCAGCCTGGATTACTCTGCTGGCCCACGTGGAGTCTGTGCTGAGTAGGTACAAGCTGAAAGTTTTATACCAGGGGGCTGGAAAAAGCTAGAAACTGGCCCAAAACGACCAATAAACTACTAGTTACTGGCTGAAACCTCACAAAACTGGACAAAAGGCAGCTCAATGCTTCCCACTCCCACTGGTAAGCAAGGTAGCTTCCCTTCCCCAAATAAGGCAAGGAAACAGTACACAGGAACTACAACCAAAGCCCAGGAATCAGCAACTCTGAAACTGGACTAAACTAGTAAAGCAGGAAAAACAAGAGATATTTTTTTCTTTTTTTTTTCACAAAACAGGCAGAAACAGGTACAGCAAACACTTATAAATGCTATGAATCAGCTACTACAGCTTACACAGAAGAATTTGCTACAAATACAGTCAAATAGTAACAAACAAGGATTCCAAGTGCAATATTAAGTTAAATGCAGTAAAACAGCTTCAATGTAACAGAAAGGCAGGCGAAATACAGTTGCTAGGTATTCAGATGTGGAAAGCAACAAAAATATACTTAGTATCAAGAAAAGTCGCTTATTCAGCTCTCTGCAGCCTGGATTACTCTGCTGGCCCACGTGGAGTCTGTGCTGAGTAGGTACAAGCTGAAAGTTTTATACCAGGGGCTGGAAAAGCTAGAAACTGGCCCAAAACGACCAATAAACTACTAGTTACTGGCTGAAACCTCACAAAACTGGACAAAGGCAGCTCAATGCTTCCCACTCCCACTGGTAAGCAAGGTAGCTTCCCTTCCCCAAATAAGGCAAGGAAACAGTACACAGGAACTACAACCAAAGCCCAGGAATCAGCAACTCTGAAACTGGACTAAACTAGTAAAGCAGGAAAAACAAGAGATATTTTTTCTTTTTTTTCTTTTTTTCACAAAACAGGCAGAAACAGGTACAGCAAACACTTATAAATGCTATGAATCAGCTACTACAGCTTACACAGAAGAATTTGCTACAAATACAGTCAAATAGTAACAAACAAGGATTCCAAGTGCAATATTAAGTTAAATGCAGTAAAACAGCTTCAATGTAACAGAAAGGCAGGCGAAATATAGTTGCTAGGTATTCAGATGTGGAAAGCAACAAAAATATACTTAGTATCAAGAAAAGTCGCTTATTCAGCTCTCTGCAGCCTGGATTACTCTGCTGGCCCACGTGGAGTCTGTGCTGAGTAGGTACAAGCTGAAAGTTTTATACCAGGGGCTGGAAAAGCTAGAAACTGGCCCAAAACGACCAATAAACTACTAGTTACTGGCTGAAACCTCACAAAACTGGACAAAGGCAGCTCAATGCTTCCCACTCCCACTGGTAAGCAAGGTAGCTTCCCTTCCCCAAATAAGGCAAGGAAACAGTACACAGGAACTACAACCAAAGCCCAGGAATCAGCAACTCTGAAACTGGACTAAACTAGTAAAGCAGGAAAAACAAGAGATATTTTTTTCTTTTTTTCTTTTTTTCACAAAACAGGCAGAAACAGGTACAGCAAACACTTATAAATGCTATGAATCAGCTACTACAGCTTACACAGAAGAATTTGCTACAAATACAGTCAAATAGTAACAAACAAGGATTCCAAGTGCAATATTAAGTTAAATGCAGTCTTCAATGTAACAGAAAGGCAGGCGAAATACAGTTGCTAGGTATTCAGATGTGGAAAGCAACAAAAATATACTTAGTATCAAGAAAAGTCGCTTATTCAGCTCTCTGCAGCCTGGATTACTCTGCTGGCCCACGTGGAGTCTGTGCTGAGTAGGTACAAGCTGAAAGTTTTATACCAGGGGCTGGAAAAAGCTAGAAACTGGCCCAAAACGACCAATAAACTACTAGTTACTGGCTGAAACCTCACAAAACTGGACAAAAGGCAGCTCAATGCTTCCCACTCCCACTGGTAAGCAAGGTAGCTTCCCTTCCCCAAATAAGGCAAGGAAACAGTACACAGGAACTACAACCAAAGCCCAGGAATCAGCAACTCTGAAACTGGACTAAACTAGTAAAGCAGGAAAAACAAGAGATATTTTTTTTTTTTTTTCACAAAACAGGCAGAAACAGGTACAGCAAACACTTATAAATGCTATGAATCAGCTACTACAGCTTACACAGAAGAATTTGCTACAAATACAGTCAAATAGTAACAAACAAGGATTCCAAGTGCAATATTAAGTTAAATGCAGTAAAAACAGCTTCAATGTAACAGAAAGGCAGGCGAAATACAGTTGCTAGGTATTCAGATGTGGAAAGCAACAAAAATATACTTAGTATCAAGAAAAGTCGCTTATTCAGCTCTCTGCAGCCTGGATTACTCTGCTGGCCCACGTGGAGTCTGTGCTGAGTAGGTACAAGCTGAAAGTTTTATACCAGGGGCTGGAAAAAGCTAGAAACTGGCCCAAAACGACCAATAAACTACTAGTTACTGGCTGAAACCTCACAAAACTGGACAAAAGGCAGCTCAATGCTTCCCACTCCCACTGGTAAGCAAGGTAGCTTCCCTTCCCCCAAATAAGGCAAGGAAACAGTACACATTACAACCAAAGCCCAGGAATCAGCAACTCTGAAACTGGACTAAACTAGTAAAGCAGGAAAGCAAGGTAGCTTCCCTTCCCCCAAATAAGGCAAGGAAACAGTACACAGGAACTACAACCAAAGCCCAGGAATCAGCAACTCTGAAACTGGACTAAACTAGTAAAGCAGGAAAAGCAAGAGATATTTTTTCTTTTTTTTCTTTTTTTTCACAAAACAGGCAGAAACAGGTACAGCAAACACTTATAAATGCTATGAATCAGCTACTACAGCTTACACAGAAGAATTTGCTACAAATACAGTCAAATAGTAACAAACAAGGATTCCAAGTGCAATATTAAGTTAAATGCAGTAAAACAGCGTCAATGTAACAGAAAGGCAGGCGAAATACAGTTGCTAGGTATTCAGATGTGGAAAGCAACAAAAATATACTTAGTATCAAGAAAAGTCGCTTATTCAGCTCTCTGCAGCCTGGATTACTCTGCTGGCCCACGTGGAGTCTGTGCTGAGTAGGTACAAGCTGAAAGTTTTATACCAGGGGCCTGGAAAAAGCTAGAAACTGGCCCAAAACGACCAATAAACTACTAGTTACTGGCTGAAACCTCACAAAACTGCACAAAGGCAGCTCAATGCTTCCCACTCCCACTGGTAAGCAAGGTAGCTTCCCTTCCCCCAAATAAGGCAAGGAAACAGTACACAGGAACTACAACCAAAGCCCAGGAATCAGCAACTCTGAAACTGGACTAAACTAGTAAAGCAGGAAAGCAAGGTAGCTTCCCTTCCCCCAAATAGGGCAAGGAAACAGTACACAGGAACTACAACCAAAGCCCAGGAATCAGCAACTCTGAAACTGGACTAAACTAGTAAAGCAGGAAAAACAAGAGATATTTTTTTCTTTTTTTTCTTTTTTTTCACAAAACAGGCAGAAACAGGTACAGCAAACACTTATAAATGCTATGAATCAGCTACTACAGCTTACACAGAAGAATTTGCTACAAATACAGTCAAGGTCACAGAAGTGGATCCGCAACTTGCTGGAAGCAGAATGGGGCTACAAGGATGACTATGGCCTGATCAATTTGGCTTTCTCTAGAACATTCATAAATTTTCTAATCAGTGGAAGTAGGACAAAGGTGGCACTATGACCACATACTTGGTGAAAATCCTGAGGGCTGCTGTGAGACCATAAGAAACAGTCCAATCTGAAAATGGCTGGTTCTAACTAAGAAGCTCAGGAACCTTCTTTACTCCTAGGCTATTCATGTATGCATCTTAGATGTCTGCAAAACACATTCCATCCCAAATCAATAGACAGAGAAGAATGGAATGGACCATGACCATCTGGAATTTTGTTTTTTGGGAGAACTGATTTCTATCACAGAAGTCCAAGATTTGTCTGAATTTTCCTTCAAACATGAAAGAACACTGAGAAGCATGTTGACCTTTTCTGGTCCAAGGCAACATCTGAAACTACTTTTTTTTCTAGGAGATTGACCATTGTTTGGGTATGTATGTACTTGTGTTGACATACTTTTGATGGGATGGGATATTGGGAAGGAGAAAGCCCTATCAACAAAGCAAGTTCCTGGAAGACTATGGTGAAGCCTCTGGATATACCCACTTGTCCTGTGTGATACCCTTACATGCTGGAAAGTACAGGGAGACACAACTCCCCACTGCTTGAGGAATGGGACAAAATAGCAAGTCCTTAGGTTCTGCTACTGGCTTCCAGAGGGAAGATTGTGGAAGTCTAGTTCTACTTACTACCTCTGTCATGAGGGTGGTGTCTGCTCTGGAAATGACACCTGCTTTGGCCTCTGCCAGAAAGCTGCCTGAAGATATTGCTGTTGACTTTCCTTAAACTGTAAGTTCCTGCACTCTTTTGGTTTTGTTAGAATGCCCACTGAGGAGTAGTGAACTTGACACCAACCAAGAGCATCTTAATTTCTTCCTCAGTCTTCAGTTTAGCTTTCTCTTTGGGACCAACAACTTCATACCTTCCAAAGGGGCATCAGTGAAAGATGCCTTGAAGTTTTAAGCAAAGGGACAGCATCTGAGTAAGGAATGTCTTTGAATTGTTTTTCCTTTTCCAGCATCTCAGGTTGTTTCACTGATGGTATTATGGGTGAGTTGCATAGAAAGACTGGAAACTGTGCACACAGTTGCTGCCTGGCATTCTAATTTCCTTCTTAGGCCTTCATGTTACAACTTATTCAAAGTGCCAGTCATCTCATCTGCCAATGTAATCTGAAATTTGATCATATGAGCCATGCAATTAAGAGTAATGACAGACAAGGTAGTGGATATGTCACATGCTTACCAAAAGGATGCAAAGCACTAGATTCCTTACCAGGTAGATGGAACAGAGTCTTGTCAGAGATTTCTGAGGGCTGTTTTTACTTGGTTTAATCTCTCCATGTCTTTCGGGTTTATAATACCATGACAGGAATGTACCCCATTTTTAAGTCAGAGTAGGATTAGCGTTCATGAAATTAGTATTGTTTCAAGCTTTGATGTTCCGCAAAAGTTTTCACAGTATCAGCACTGACTCCTCCTGTAATTCATATGGAGTTACTTGTAGTGGTAACATGTCTACATATGACTGTAAATTCATTTTTATTAGACCCATGTCTGCTACTACTGTTGGAACTGTCTGGGTAGCTTTCTTCCACATTGCTCTAATTTCTGCCTGCAAATCCTGGTATTTTATGATTTTGTCTCTCTCTGTACTGAAGGCACTGGGAGTAACAATTTCAATGATCAGTGCTACTTTTGTCTTTTTTTCCTGGACTGCTATATCTGGTTTTCTCACTGTTGGTAATGGGTGATATAAACTTCATCATTCTCTACAGGCCTTTGTGGTTCATGTTTCCAGTGCTTCTGAAATACATCAATATTGCAGTGTTTGCACAATCCCCAAAGCAACAGTCTTGCTCTGTTATTGTGCCTTGCAGCATACAGGCCCTCTACCATGAATATATCACACCTAGCAAAAAATAAGTGACTGTTTCCATTTCTTTTTTTTTAGAACTTGCATTTGTCTGTTCTTCCCACTTGTTCAAAGGACTTTGTAAACCAACATGTAAGTAGCCCACTATCTTGGGCCACCATTAATAACCTTTCATCTTTTCATTTCACTGCACCTCTCCTTAACCATTCCTGCATCACACCCTGATCAACATGAGGTGTTCCAGGATATCTCTGTACTTGTCACAATATTTATGCATTTTCCACCTTTCTCTTTATTTGGTTCTTCTCCTCATATTCTTTTTTTTTTTTTTTCTGACACAGGTTGCTATCTGATTATCGTCTACTTCTGGTCTGATTTTCATGTCTGGCTAATACTGAAATGCTTCTGTTAAACTGAGAACATAAATCATCTTAGTCTTCTTCTCATGTTTTAAAACTTTTACTGTGCTTTGATCTGAAGTCATGAGATAAGTATGCAGTCCCATGACTCAATCAATTTACAGTCGGCTCATACCTCCTTCAGAACAAAGAATATATAATCTTGGTAGACCACAATTTCTATATATCATTTGATAAGCACCAAACATTTCTCTTGCTTTCCTGTTCAACTGATCCAGTACCTTTTGGTGCCAATCACCCCACTATTGTAAGTTAGAACAGGAGGAGCAAACTGGTTTAGAGTTTGGACTTTACTCCTAGATTCCAAAGCAGATTTCAGTATTAGTTTTAGTCGTTGGAAGTATTACGTATTCAGTTTATTCACATTTATTCATGTTTTATTGCTGATCCTTCATCAATTCCCAACTATTCATACACCCCCTCGTGCTTATGTTCCTTTATATCACATTGCTGTCCCAGACTGATATTTTCTTGGTGCTGCAGTTTTTCTGCTTTAAATGCTGCTTTGCACATTCATCAAGACAAAATGGCATTCTTGTATTATCTGAAAAAGTTTTACTCACTTGCAGATGTACTTTCCACACCTCATATGATGAACTACACAGTTTTAAGTCACCCACAAAAAGTAGATGAGAAGTCTTAAAACAAGGTTGTTTTCTAGAAGCCAGTTAAGGGCAAGACTCCATGTTTAAGAAATTTCAGTTTGGTCACAGAGAATCACCCTGGAATATCCCCCTTTCAATTTTTATTCCTGGGATAATAATTTGCCCTTTGTCATTGCTTAACTGCAAAGTGGTTTGCCAGTGTTTCACAGTAGCTGTAATTTAATTGATTAGTGTAGGTTGTATCTTATACATCTAAAAGAATTCCTTTACCCATGGATATGGGATGCTGTCAGACTAGAAAAAGTATTTATCTGTGCCATAATTAGATTCTTCCCCTTTGTACTATTCTCTATTATGTTTTTTTTTATTTAGTAACAAATGATTCTTTGTTCCAAATAAGGGTTACCCTTTTCTTCTACCAAGTCGAGTTTATTTTTCTTAATGACTAGAAACTGCCTGCATCAATTTCAGTATATAGTATGTATATCTGAAGTTATGTTATTGGTCTATAGATTCTAGGATGGCTTGCAGGTTCACTCTTAAGGAAGAGAATAACTTTTCCTGTTGTTAACCAAGCTGAAATTAATTTATAATGGGCATATAATTAATTCTTATGTAGGGCTAAATCTTGTATAAAGGCATTAACACTTTTAGTCAACAGTCAGGCACTGCACCTGGGAATGGGATTGTCCAGTCAGTAGCTTTTCTTAAATTTGTTTCAATTGCTCTGGCCATTATTTCATATCATCTACATTAGAACTCCTGTTTATTTTAATTTTTCTATCCATTCAGCATCTTTATCGTCTTCATAATGGTTTTCCAAAATGTACTCATTGCTTCTGTTTTGGTGTTCTTTTTATTCATTTTGCTTTGTTACTCAGTTCTCTATAAAACTTATTTGGGTCATCAATAAATTACTTATATTGTACTTTTCCTTTATATTTATCTGCATATTTTCTAAGTTTTTAATATATTTAGTTTATTTGTAACAGTGTATGGGGAAAGCCTAGTCTGTTTTGATATGGTATGTTCATTTTACCATGACTATCTTTCTAAGCATTTCTGATGATCAGTTCCATTCTGTATTCATCTAATAATTATACTTCTTGCCTTAATTGTTTTATGGTTTTCTCTGTTCCATGTTTCCATTGTGACATTTGATTTCTTCTTTCCTTTCCCTTATCTCTCTGTTTTTATGGTAATTGTGATGATATGAGGTATTGCCACCTATGCCGAGAGAAGAAAGGCAGTGGATGGCAACATAGCTAGTAAAGAATTGTATGTCATTTATATATCAAACTGATTTCTGCAGGTGCTTGTGTTGAAAATGTATCAATAGTGGGTCCTACTGGACAGAAACGAAGTATACCTGTACATCTGACTGTATTGGAACTGTTGAAATGATTATGTTATACCAGAGGATACTGGAAGAGAAGAATCTCAGTCCAGCTAACTTTGAAAAATAGTCTGAAATTAAATTACCTGGTTTAGACCATAAGATTATGTCTTACAGTTCTGACTGCAGTCATAGGCAAAATGTCTGTGAAAACAAAGACTAGGAATCCTACTGTATTGTCCTTAGGGCTGAACTAATTGCTAACCTGGAGGGTTTTGAAATGGTTTTATAGCTTCCAGATGCTATAACACATCTTAGCAAAGCTGTGTATGTATAGTAACACGTGTGCAAGATTCTGGCTCAGTTTCTAGTAAAGGGCATAGTATCAGAACTAGAAGTCAAATGACAAGATATATGTGATGGGTCATTCTGTAATCCAGCACTGAAATGATGTTTTAATAGTAGATGAGAAGTCTCAGGGCAGTCTGTTTTTGAAACTCGACAAAGTATGATCACTCACCACTTCACCTTGCCTTGCTTTAGTAAATAACCATGAAATAGTAATTCTTTACATCAGTCAGGAAAATATAGTCAGATTAGTTATTTTACTGTATCTGTGTGAATCTTTCCATCTGTGTTATTTTTAATATTTTCTGTGATTGAAACTCTGGTGTTTATTGTAAACAGATATTTAGCATTTTCATGTTCTTTTGCTATTTACTATGAATTATATTTAAACTTTTCATTGTGTCTGGTCTTTTAGAGAATATTTTTAAAATTTGAGACTACTTATAATTACTTTGTGACACTGTGGGCATTCCTGAAAGCTTTCTTACATTTCTTACAAACACTACCATTTGTATTAATATTAATTTTGCTCACTATAATTGGGTACCCTTGTAAGAGCTTTGGAGTGTTCCAGTGGCAGTATCTACCTTACTGTCTGGGCAGATGGGACACCGCTGATCATTCTGTGTTTGTGTGTGTGTCAGCTACTTAGAATAGGGAGACACAGCCCTGATTTCACAGAGATGGTGGTGGAGGACCTGGCTTGAAACACTTGGCTGAGGTCTCAAATGTACACCTGTGTTCAGTGTGGAGTCTTATTTAGGGCCTGGTGAGAGGAAGAGGAAACCCAGGACAGGAGTGTACTCTTAAGGGAAATTGTGCTTGGTACAGAGAGCTGCATCTGTAAATAATGTGGGCATCTAATTTGCTCTAAGTGAACATCCCTCACTTGTCAGTGGTGAGGATTGAGACTCCTTGATTACTGGCCCAGAGAAGGGACATCACATATTGGTGAGCAGTGGTGTGGCTATTAACTGAACTTCTGTAGCCTACAATTGTCACTGAATGTGTGTATACACTCAGCAGCCACATGATAAACATACAGACTTTCATTTTCACAACATATTTATTTTTCAGCTTAGTTAAGTCAGGGAAAGCTAAAGATGTCAGCACAGGATTATGTCAAGCTGACACAGAACCAGTTGACCAAGGTGTGTAAAACCAAAGGACTGGTGCATGCCAACCTATTTTAAGAGGAAATGATTCCAGCCTTAGTCATAGCTGTAGCCCAGACCAGCAACCAGGAGGATAACCAGTCTGGTGATTTGGATTTGCAGCCCTCAGAAACATGACACTTCACCTTTTCCTGAGAGGACTTAACTCATCTGAAGTTAGATACTTGAACTGGAGGCCAAACATTTGGAATGAGAATTAGTGGAGATACCGTGGCAGGCAAAACAGATGGAATGACAACCATGAGAGAGACTGTTGTGTTTGGAGCTCAAAGAAAATGAAAGACTACAGAATTTTGGAGGATGAAGAAAATGAGAAGCAGCATCAGCATGAGAGGGATATGCTGATTCTTCATCAGGGTAATGGGGAAGGTAAGAACCAAAGCCCAGAATCAATTTCTTCCACAGTTAACAGAGGGTGATAATTTTGATAGTTTTATTCATAAATTTCAAAAAGTATGTAAACAGTATAATGTTGACAAATGGCACTAGGTATGGCTCCTGACCCCCTTACTCAATAGTAAAGCTGTAACTGCTGTTTCTAAATTGTCTGGTACTGATTGTTTAAGCTATGATAAAGTTAAACAATGCTTATTGGAATGTTTTCCATTAACACCTGAAGCTTAAAGGAAAAAGTTTTGTGAGCACTAACAAAAGGCAGATGAAAGTGTATGTGATTATATTGCTGACTTATGCACTTATTTTCATAGGTAGGTGAGTGGGTGTCAGGCCACCACTTTTTGAAAGGCGGGCAAACATTTTACTGAGGTACCAAGCCCTTTCCTGAGGACATGAGAATCTGGTTGGCAGACCAGGAGAGTAACTCTGTAGATGAGCTGGCAGAAAAGGGGGGCTCTCTTTTTAGCAAGCAGGGCATCACTACACAAAAACAGGATACTCAGTGTTCCACAAGGATACAACAGAACCCATGGTGGGCAGCCTAAAACACCCCAGAGTCCACTAGTTCATGTACATTGCCAGGTTCAAAGGGTAGATGTTTTAAATGTAACCAGTGGAACCCTGTAGCAAACAGATGTCCACAGAAACAAGGTGGGGGTGGCAGGAAGTGGAAACAACAGTATGCCAGTCGTAAGTTGCCTGGAGACAGCAGGAGTACTAGACTATGACCAGAGTTTATATCCTATCTTAGTGGATGAAAAACAGGCCACTGCTAAGAGGGACACTACCTCAGACATAACCATTGTGAAGCCTATAATGTTTAAAAAGGAGCAGTACCTGCTTGGGCAGTCCACTCCATTCAGAGCTTTAGGAAGGACCCCATTCCAAATGCCTTTAGCCAGGGTTCACCTTGACTGGAAAAGGAACCAAGAAAGTAGGTGTGCCTGAGGATATCCCCTTCAGATGCTTTGATAGAGAATAATTTTAATAATGCAGTACCTTGTTTGCATGCAGTTACATGCAGTCAGGCTTGGAGACAGGCAGGTGGGGGTGGTAGCCTGGGGAGACCCAAACAGACTCCACACCTGAATTTAGGGCTGCAGAGTTGGCTATTTCAGGGAGGGAGCTACCTTGTAGCTGTGAGCCAAAGCTGCTGGTAGGTACTGATGTTCCCTTGGACAGGGTGACTGCGAGGGCAGAAGTGAGTGGCTGATAGTGAGACACCACTGTTGGAAGACACCAGACATCTTATGGAATGGGATCTGGGAAGGGTCACAAAAATGGAGTTGAGACGGGCACAGCTCTTGGACCCTACACCAAGAGGCTACAGGGAGGGAGCTAGGGAGGCATCTGATGCCCAAGGAAAAGAAGTCTATATACTGGAACAAAGGGTTACTGTAGAGAGAGTGGATCACTGAGGCAGGGCTAGAGGGTGAGGTAATATAGTAGTTATGAATGCCTAGAGTCTGGAATCTCTAGCCATAGCCCATGACATTTCTTTTGCAGGTCAGATTGGCATAAAGTAACCAAGAGACAGTATGTAGAACTTTTATTGGCCTAGGATTGCAAGGGATGTAAGCAGGGTACTGCAGGACATGTGAGCAGTATGAAAAAGTGGGCAAGGCAGGTGAGAAGGCCAAAGCTCCTTTGATGGTTTTGCCTGTGATTGAGAAGCCATTTCAGTGGGTAGCTATGGATATTGTGGGACCTCTGAGTACCTCAATTTCCACAGGGAAGTATAGCCTGGTGGTAGTAGATTATGCTACTAGATACCTTAGGGCAGTGGCTCAGTCCTCCATCAAGGCAGAGAAGGTAGCAAATACTTTGCTAGAGATTTTCAGCAGGGTTACTTTCCCAGAGAGAAATACTGACTGACAGAGGTGCCAATTTCATGTCAGACCTGCTGGCTTGTCTGTGGGAGTGCTGTGGGGTGAAACATAAAGACCAGCCCCAGACTAATGGTTTTGTGGAGAGGGTAAACTATGCACCAAGACCATGCTACATGCATTTGCAGACCAGTTTAAGAGAGTGGGATAAATATTTGCCCTCTGTTTTCATACAGAGAGGTATCCCAGGAATCCACAGGTTTTTTTTACCCTTTGAGTTGCTGTATGGCATAGGGGGAGGTGGCCTTTAGGTATGATTCATGAAGAATGGGAGGGAGTATCCCACAAGTAGTCTGTTGTGGCATATGTCTTAAACCTCAGGACAAGGCTAAGGGAGCTCATTGCATTTGGCCCAGGAGAACCTGGCAGGAGCCCAAAAGCAGTAAAAAGGTCTGGTATGACAGGAATACTCGAGCCCAAGAGTATGCTGTGGGACAGCAGGTTATGGTGCTCATTCCCGACAGACACAATAAACTGCAGGCAGCATGGGAAGGATTCTTCAGAGGTAAGGAAGATCGGTGATGTTAACTACATGGTAGAACTGCTAATTAGGAGATAGGGGTACAAACAGTACCATGTTTAACATGATGAATCCTTATCATGATAGAGAAGCCCTTGTGCTAAGTATCTGCAGTGGGTGACAGGAGGAGTCTGAGGGGGATCTGAAGACTGATGATCACAGTGAGGTTCGGACTTGCACCTCAGTGGAAGGGGTAGCAAAGTCTAAGCAGCTATCCCTTACCCAGGTTCAAGAAACCTGAGCAGTGTTACAGAAGTTTGGGGACCTGTTCACTGGGAAACTTGGATGCACCCACCTAGTGCAGTACTTAGCAAGGTCAGAAGGTCAGCAATGCCAGTGCAGAAGGGATCTCAAGACATTATATGGGCAAATGTGTTTCCATATAGGCTCATGTTCCTTAAGCCATGTCTCTCAAGGGTCACTTGGAAAAACTAGCTTGCGTCTTTAAATGAGGGATGTGATTATGTGAGGTATTGCCAGCTATGCCAGGAGAAGTAGGGTAGTGGATGTGTAACACTTGCCAGCATAGCTAGCTGGAGTTTTGTAAAGAATTATATGTCATTTGTATATCAAATTGATTTTTACAGGTGCTTGTGTTGAAAAGTATTTGTAAAGCTGCTTCTATTAAAATGTAACAGTGGGTTCCTGCTGGACAGAAAAGAAATATACCTGTATATCAGACTGTATTGTAACTGTTAAAATGAATATATTGTAATACAGAAAGTTGGAAGAGAAGAGACTAATCTCAGTTCAGCTAACTTTGAAAAATAGTCTGAAATTAAATTACCTTGTTTAGGCCATAACAATTGTATTTTACAGTTCTGATTGCAGCCAGAGACAAAAATGTCTGTGAAGCCCAGCACTAGAAATTCTACTGACTTGCCCTTAGGGGTGAACTAATTGATGCTAGAACACATTTTAATTCTGTGTGTGTATGTGTATGGCAACACATATGTGCAACATTCTGACTCATGTTTTTAGTAAAGGGGGTAGTGTTGAAACTATAAGTCAGATGACAAGATGCATGTGATATTATTCTGTAATCCAGCACTGAAATGATGTTTTAATATCAGATGAGACAGAAGACGCAGGGCAGTCTGTTTTTAAAATCTGAAAAAGAAGGATCACTTGCCTACTTCATCTTGCCTTGCTTTAGTAAGTAACCAGGGAACAGTAAAATTATTTTGATCACTCAGGAAAACATAGTGAGATTAGTTAAGTAGTCTTTTTCTGTATCTGTGTGAATTTATCCATCTGTGTTATTTTTAATATTTCCTGTGAATGAAACTCTAGGGTCTACTGTAAATAGATAATCTGAGGTCAATTTTCACATAATCCTTGATTGTGGGGTCGGTTCTGAGCCTCGGAACAGACATGGCCCTTATTCCAGCTCGTGTCTTCCCAAAACAGTTGAACTAGGCTCTACCCATAATGCTCCTCACCAAATTAATTCAGATCTCGTTTGCTGCTTTGTAGTGCCAGAGACGTTTAATCCAACCTCTCAAGCTTACGCTTTTCTTTCTAGGTGTAAGCTATTTTTTTTCTTAATATATAACCTCTAAATCCTGTTCCTTGCTTCTATCTTTTCTAACCACTCCTCTAGATTTCTTTAGGCATGTGCATGAGTGTATTTTTCCCTCTTCCTTACTGTTAGATACTCTGGGGTACCATCATTGGTATTTATCCCTCCATTTTACCTTCGGGTAACCTCCTTTACCCTCTTTTGCAATTTTCTTCTTTCCTTTTCCTTTCTTTTACATTAAAAAAAATAATAATCTTTCTGTCTTAGTCTGTGACCATGTGTGAATTTGTGTGTATTAGGTGGCCTTAGTTTCTCTTTATGGCTGACAAACCCTCTAAAGGCACCTCTGGTTTAAAGAGGTGTCAAAAAATGTAAAAGAAAACCGCCTAAGTCAGATGGACATACCTTGTGTGTATTGTCTTGTTGCTGTCCATCTTCAGGAAGGTTATGCCATCTGTCATGGGTTCAGTGCTAGAAATCTGATCGACAGCAATAAGCTTAAATCAAAGGACTTCTGAAATCTGATTTTGAAGAGGCCATTTCTGGTCCCAAAACAGAAGCAAGTTCCTCTTCTTCATCATCTTACTCTTCAAAACCAAAAAAAAGCTCACTCATGTGGTTGCAACAACTTCCTTATAACACCATCAAAATTGGCTAAGTCTCCCCCGGTGCTGATAGTCTCCTCGACACTGGTGGGAAAAGATACTCCTCTCTTGACACTGACCTCTTCAGCACTGGTACAGACTACTCCTCCTTCGGTATGAATGGATCACTTGGTACCAAAGGAGCCTGAGATGAGAGACATCCTATTCACCCTCGATTGACACATTCACAGACCGTCCTCAGAGTCCATTTATGGAAAGATGATCACAAAGGTCTCCATTGGCCTCCTCTAGTTGGTCCACCAAGAGCCTATCAGAGTTAGACATTATAAGACTGGTGGACCAGCTCCTGATGGGGAGGGAATTACCTCCATCCTCAGTTCCTATCTTTGTTAGCACTGGATCCTTGCTTTCTTCTACACCCATGCAAATTCCTCTGACTCCAGCTGAGACTTCAGAGTCCCTGGTGCCGACCATCCTGGCTTCAACTATTTCGGTGCTGGCCAGAGCTCCTTCTCTGGCACTAATAGTTAAAATGAGCTCTTCAGGTTTTTGAGAACTGGAGACATACCAGGGTCGGGGCTTCATTGCCAGTTCTGAGGGGCAGGGTTCGACTTCAATACTTTTGGAGCCCTCCATGCCCCATTGGAACATTGGCGTATGTAAGTTTGACCCTGGCATCTGCTTTGAAGGCAGTTTCCTCAGTGCGGGTGGGACCAGGGTTCTGAAGTCTGTTTCAGTTCTGAGCACTCATCCCTCTATGGGAGGGGGGGGGGCTGCCTTCCAGGCTATGGAGAGCACCTTGTCCATTGTGGACAGTCAGTCTATGCCTTCCCTGCTGGGCCAAACAACTTGTCCATCCCCTCAACCGGAGCTTCCTCCAGTCTTTTCCCTGGGGCAGGGGACACAAAAGCTTCAGGAGTAAACCACCTTGGTTACATCATCTTTGGATACCTCTCCGAAACACCCCACCCTTCGAAGACACAAGTGCAAGAGGAAGCATTTGGACTCCCCTGAAGAGTCCTTCACAGAAGATACCAATTTTGATGAAGGGGAAGGTTCCCCTAAGCCACCCCTGAAGATGTTTCCTTTGTGGACATCCTAGAAATCCTGAAACAGGTGGACTACCCTCCAACCTTCCTCAGAGGAATTGGTATACCAAGAAGGTTTTCATGCCCAGCCCTCTGCCTGTTGGATCTCTCCAACTGCTGACAATCTTATTAAACTGATTGCCCAGTGGGTCTGGAAATTCCTGACTCTATCGAGCCAATCCCTAAGAGACCTGACTGGATTCTCTCTGCCTAAAAAGATGAACAACACTGGGCCAAGGGTATTTCTGTAGATGTCATTGTGGTAGCAGCAGCCACTATAAATGAACTCGGCAAAAAAAAGTCAAAATCTACCTCCTAACAAGGAGTCTAGAAATATGGATAGATTTGGGAAGCATGTATATGCTTCATCAGCCTTTGCTCTCAGGTCCTTGAATTATATGGCACATTTTACTATGCTTCATAGAAAGCTGATTAAAGAGCTTTCGGATACTCTTACAAAAGCAGTAACTGAAGGGGTTCAAGATAAGATTACTTCTCAGTTCGCTATCTTTAAATCTATTTCCAATTCATCCATGAGGCTAATTGTTTATGCTGCTAAAGGGATGACAACAGCAAAAGGTTCAGGCATAGCCATCAGGACACACACCTGGATGCACTTCTGTGACTTCGCAGAGCCATTCAAGTCTTCTTTCATCAATGCTCCATTTACAGATTATCCCTGTTTGGCCCCAAAGTTTGAGAGACTCTAGCTAGGTGCAAGAAAGATGGGAAGACCCTTTCTGCCATGTGTGTATGCTTCTCCACTCCTTAATGGCCCTATTCCAGGATCCAAAGAAGTGGGAGGTTATGCTTCAAAAAGACCAAAGGACCTTTCCAGGAATCATGTAGCAATGACTTCCCCCGGGGCAGAGGGGGAAGTGATAATGGAAGACCCTGTCCAAGAGGTAAAAATGGCTCACAGAACCAGGGTTTCAGAGACTCTCTCTGGTAACTCCTACCAGTGCTCCTGAAAGGATGCCTGATTGACTTCCTCTGGAAGCAGTTGGGGGAAGAACATCCCTGCACCAATCTGCCCGTCTAGAAATGATGATGAACAAATGGATGCAAGGGATCATTTCCAGATGTTACAACTTCTTTCAAAGAAACCAAAAAAAGACCAAGAAGAATCCCAGATGTTCCATCCAGTCGCAGGGAGGCAGCAGTCTTAGAAATTCAAAAACTGCTCAACAAGAGAGTCATCCAGGCAGTCCCTCCAGACCAGAGAGGATCTGAAATTTACTCAATTCTTTTTAGTGCCAAAGAAACAGGGAACTGGAGACTGATCTTGGATCTCAGTCAGTTGAAATCAGTTCAACAAACCAACTTCCAGTGGGTCTTGGTTCAGTCAATACTTACATTCTTGGAAAAATATAATTGGATGTGCTCAACAGATCTTCAGGATGGGTATTACCATATAAAAATGGAAAAGCACTCCAGAAGATTCCTGCACTTCTGGCTGGAAGCCAGTCACTATCAATTCAGAGCATTGCCCTTTGGTCTCACCACAGCCCCCAGGGTGTTTACCAAATGCATGGCAGTGGTAGCAGTGAATCTCAAACTGCTAGGATTCTGAGAGTTTCCATATCTAGATGACTGGCTCCTTACCACTCCCACCAGGCATCAACCTGTAAAGGCACGAGATTGCACTCTTCATCTTTGTTTCAGCTTAGGAATCACTATAAACTATGAAAAATCACATCTGGAGCCATCACGACAACTGGAATTCATTGGAGCTATGCCAGACACAGTCACCGGCTTTGCATTACTTCCCCTCTATCACTCTAGTTTCCCTGGTCAGATACCACATGCAAATTTTTCAATGGCATCTGGCCTCCAAATGGACCAGCTAATTATGATCATCAATAATTCCAAATAAGACCCGAGTTGGTGGCCAGATTCCAACGGAATCTTGTCAGGTCGTCCTTTTGTCCCTCCTCAACCCCAAGCCATAGTGACCACAGACACGTCCCAGATACGGTGGGGGGGGGCATTTTCTGGGAAAGACAGTCCAAGGTACTTGGTGCCAGCAGGAGACCAACTTGCATATCAACATTCTAGAGATGAGGGTGGTGCTCTTAGCATTGCAAGCTACCCTCCCTTTCAGAATGATTGCAATTCAAACAGACATGTCAGTAGTCTGGTATATCAACAAACAAGGGGGAACCAGGTAGTACCCTCTTTGTTGAGAAGCTCTCAGTCTGGCAATGGGTGATTTCCTTCAGCCACTTTCTAACGGCAATGCACATTCCAGGGATCTCCAACATGATTGTGGACAAGTTGAGCAGAACCATCCTCATGAGTGGTCTCTCAATCTAGTAGTGGCGGGAAAGTTATTCTGCCACTGGGGACAAACTTGTTGCTATCTGTTTGCATCCCCTCTGAACAAGTGCAGCAGTTGCTTTGCCTTAACTCCCCAGGGGAGTCCCCAGATGTACTCTCCTTCATGACTGTCCTCCCAGTCTACTGCACGTCTTTCCCTCAACTCCCCTAATATGTCAGTTTCTAAAGAAAGCCAACAGGTTGAAGAAAGTACCATTGTGGACACTTTGGGTAGCCCTCGGTTGGCCCAAATACCAGAGGAAAGGGTTGCCCTCCTGCATTGGCTGTCTGGTGTCTGAGGCCAATGCCAGGTCACCAGGGCTATAAAATGAGGCAGCTGACACCATTACATCAGTTTTTCTTGCCCTCAGTAGGTATGAGCCCCCAAGAGAGAGAGAGAGAGAGAGAAAGGGGGATGGTGGGAGGGAAATAGGACTTCAACAATGAATACACAAACTTCTACATTTATGGTAAGTGTACACAACTGTATGTTCATGTTTCACTGTTGCAGTCATCATTTGTGGGAAGATTCCCAAAGCTAAGAAATAGGGTGGAGGAAGGATGACAGGGGCTTAAATCAAGCACCATTTCAAGGGGATGCCAGCATGCCCTGCAGGACTGCAAATGCAAAGCCTGCCCTGGTTTTGGAGAAGGTAGCCAGCTGGTAGTGCTTGGTGAATGTGTGGATGGATGTCCAGGTAGCAGCTTCCAAAAATCCTTGATTGGAACCACTCTTAAGAAGGCAGTGGAAGTACAGGCTGCCCTAGTGGAATGTGATCTGATGGATTTGAGAGGGCTCTTTTCATGAAAGGGATAGCAGAAATAGATGGAATGTGAGATCCAGTTAGAAATGGTCTGTTTGGAAATAGATTTCCCCTCTGCCCCTGGAGTGAGAGAGACCAGTAGCTGGTCAGATTTCCTGACTGACTTGGTCCTGTCCAGGTAATATCTTAATTGTCTGTGCACATCCAGGGTATGCAAATTCTTCTCTTTATTATGGGGGTTCAGAAAGAAGGTAGGGAGATGAATGGCCTGGTTGAGGGTAACATCCAAGACTACTTTAGACATAAAGGAGGGGTTGGTCCTAAGAGACACCCTGTCAGCATGGAAAATGATGAAGGGCTCAGTGGCCATAAGGGCCTGAAGCTCAGAAACTCTCCTGGCTGAGGTGATGGTCAGCAAGAAGGCACTTTTCCAAGAAAGGTACTTCATGTCTGCTGAAGCAGCTGCCTGAAAAGCAGGCAAAGTCAATTTTTCCAATACAAAGTTTAGATCTCACGTTGGTGCAAGTAGCCTTTTAGGTGGTCTGATCTGGGCCACACCCCTAAGGAACTGTTTTACCAGGTGTTGAGAAAATATGGGCTGATCCAACTGGATATATGCAGAGATAACCAGGCATGTGTCTTGGAGGAGTATGACAATCCAACAATCCCTTTTCTAGGAGTTCTGCCAGGTAGTCCAGAACCAATGCCAGACTGGCATGGGTGCTGTTGGCACCCTTGCTCTGGCACCAGATAGTAAATATTTTCCATTTGGCGGAGTAGGATTTTCTGGTGCTGGGCCTCCTGGCATCCTTAATATTTAAAACCTGCCTGCTGAAGGCTGTAGTGCATTCTGCCTTTGGGGCATCAGCTATGTGGACAGCTTGAGTGTTGGTAGGTTTGGATGCAGTACCGTTTCTTTCTCCTGAGTTAGGTTTGCTGTGAGAGGCAGGTTCATGGGAGGCCCTTTGGCCAGACTGAGGAGCAAGGGGTACCAGTGCTGTCTGAGCCAGTCTGGAACAATGAGAATAGCCTTTTGTCCTTCCTTCATTATCTTGAGAAGTACCCTGGGAATCAGGGGCAAGGGGGGATGCATACACAAACAGGTTGCACCAGTGGAAGGAGAGGACGTCCACACTCCATGCTTCTGAATGGAACTCTCTGGAGCAGAACTTGGTTAGCTGGCAGTTTTCTGAGGTTGCAAAAAGGTCTATGTTCGGGTTCCCCCAGTTTTGGCTGATGTTGAAAAAGGTCCCCCTGTGTAGCTACCACTCATGGGGATCCAGAAGGCTTCTGCTTAACTGGTCTGTCAGGGTGTTCTGTTTCCATGGGATATACTGACCTATCAGATGCAGTCTCTGATTGAGGCTGACTGCCAGATTTGCACAGCTAAGTGACACAGGGGGTAGAAGTCACTGCCCCCCTGCTTGTTAATGTATCACATTACTGTTGTGTTTTCTGTCTTAAGAGCACTCCTGATATCAGGTGTTCGTTGAAAGCTGAGATTGCCCTGTGCACCACCAGCATTTCTTTTAGGTTGATATGGAAGCCCTGAACCTCCTGTTCCCAAATGCCCTGAGTGCACATACTTCCTTGGTGTGCCTCCCAGGCTGTATCTGAAGCATCTGTGGTGATGGTCTGGCCCTGTTGCAGACTGATGAAGGGTAGACCCTTGTTCAGGGTACACATCTCCGTCCACCACAAAAACTTCTTTAAGCAAGGAATCAGGGGCCGCTGGTGTTCCAGTGACTGAATGTTGGCACCAAAGGTTCCCGAGGAAAGTACAGTTGTGTACCTACCATAAATGTAGATGTCCGAGTGTATTCACCGTTGCAGTCATTACTCTTGGGTTATCCTGCTGGCAGGCTACCCGCAGTTGTACAGAATTCCAAAGTCTAGGTCCGGCATCGGTTGCTGTCACCTCTTTCCTGACGTCAGTGCTCCAGGGGTATAAAAGATGCAGCAGATGCCATTATCTTCAGTTTTTTTTTGCCCCAGATGTCAGGTGCCCCAAATAGGTAGGCTGAAAAATGTATCAATAAGAAATGCATACACAATAATAACATTTCTTTCATCTACAAGCAAATACACCAAAAAGGTTGTATAGGATAGAGAAGTGCAGATAAGTCCCAGCAAAGAAAAGGGGGATAGTGGGTGGGTAACCTGTACTGCAACAGTGAATACACTCGAATATCTACATTTATGGTAGGTACACAACTGTACTACGTTCATCGTGTTTCACTTTTGCAGTCATTACTCTTGGGTTGAATCCCAAAGCTGAGGAAGGGTGGCTGGGCTAACTAGGATTAGGAGAGGCTATGAGGCCCTGCAGAACTGCAGTGGCGAAGCCTGCTCTGGACTTAGAGAGGCAAGTGGTAGTGCTTTGTAAAGGTGTGCACTGAACTCCAAGTTGCAGCCTCTAAGATTTCTTTGGTTGGTACTCCCCTGAGGAAGGCTGCTGAAGTGGCTGCTGCTCTGGTGGAATGAGGCCTAATGCCCTTAGGCACTGATTTGCCATGTTGAGAATAGCAAAAACGGATGCAATGGCCTATCCATTTAGAAATAGTCTGTTCTGAGATAGCCTTTCCTTGTGATCCTGCAGCATATGACACTAAAAGTTGCTCAGTCTTTCTGAAAGCTTTAGTTCTGTCCAAGTAGAAGCGTAACTGCCTGTGTATGTCCAAAGAATGCAGAATTTTCTCACCCTTGTTCTGTGGATTTAGGTAAAAGGTAGGCAAGTGAATGGTTTGATTGAGGGCCACACTGGACAACACCTTAGGCATAAATGTAGGGTTTGTCCTCAGAAAAACCCTGTCTGGATGAAAAATGATGAAAGGTTCCACAGCCATGAGTGCTTGTAACTCCGAGACTCGCCTTGCAGAGGTTATGGCTAGGAGCAGAGCTGTTTTCCAGGAAAGGAATTTAATATCAGCTGTTGATGCTGGCTCGAAAGAAGGCAGTGTGAGTTTTTCAAAAACAAAATTGAGGTCCCAGGCCGGAATTGGTGCTCTCCTTGGAGGCCTAATGTTTTTGGCCCCTCTGAGGTACTGCCTTATTAAAGGATGAGAAAAGATAGGTGGTTCATATTGTAATGTGCAGAAATGGCAGAGGCATGAATCTTAATTGATGAGAAAAAAAGGCCTTTGTTCAGCATCTCAGTCAGGTACTATAAAATCTGAGGAATGTTTGGTACAGACGTGTCAATGCCTTGTTCCTGGTTCCAAGCACAGAATCTCTTCCATTTTTCTGCATACGTTTTTCTGGTACTGGGCCTCCAAGATAACATCCATAACAGTTTTTAAAAGAGAAGTGTTCTGAATGGCTACATTATTCTCCATGCTGCCAGATTTAAGGTCCTGAGTTGGCTGTGCAGGGTCTGATTGTCTTGTTGAGTCAGCAAGTGAGAAGTTTGAGGCAATATCCATGCTGGACCTTGAGACAAGCTCTTTAGGACTGGGTACCAGTGCTGGCCTGGCCAGTCTGGTGCAATCAGAATCATTTTTGGCTTCTCTTGTCTGACCTTTAGGAGTACTCTGGGAAGGAGAGGTAGTGGGAGAAAAGCATATACTGTTAGATTTTTCCAGCTGAATGATAGGGCATCCACTTTCCATGCTTGCTTCTGGTAAATCCTTGTGCAAAATCTCTGCAATTGACAGTTGTGATGAGAGGCAAATAGATCTACGTCTGGGCATCCCCATTTCCTTATTATCATCCTGAAGACTTGTGGATCCAGTTTCCATTCGTGGGGATCCATGAGGTTTCTGCTTAGTTCGTCTGCCAGGGTATTTGTTTTTCCTGGCAGGAATTGTGCTTGCAGGTGAACTTGGGGTAGGAATGTGTACCTCCCTGCTTGTTTATGTACCACATGACCGTAGTGTTGTCTGTCTTTATCAGTAATTGTCCTGGATGAAGCAGGTCCTTGAAAGCTGTCAGGGCATTTTGAACAGCTAGCATCTCTTTTTGATTGATGTGAAGATGCATCTGGTTTTCAGGCCATGTGCCCTGAATACATTTTCCTGCCATATGGGCCCCCCAGGCATAATCTGATGTATCCATTGTCAGTGTCTGTCTGGCTGTGGGTAAACTGAATAGCAGACCCTTGTTGTGGTGATGGGCTTCTACCCACCATCGAAACTCCTGTTGTAGGCAGGGAATGAGTGCAATTACTGTCTCCAGGCTGTGGCAATGCTGAGTCCAAACAACTTTCAGATACCATTGTAGTTTCCTCATATGCAGTCTGGCATATGGAATTAGTAGAATGCAAGATGCCATGAAACCCAAGGCCTGCAGGATTTTCCTTGCAGGTAAGTGGGTTTTTGTTGCCAATTTCTTGAAGTAAATAGTTAGTTCTTTTTGTTTGTCTGGCGTGAGATAAGCCATCTGGGCAGTTGTATTTAAGCTTGCACCCAGGAATATTATCTCTTGAGGGGGCACTAGTTTTGATTTCTTTTCATTTACTGTGTACACTAGGCCAATTAGTAATCTTTTTACAAATGCCAGATGCTTTAGAAGAGTGTCTTTGTTCTCTGCTTGAATTAGGCAGTCGTCCAAGTAGGGAGCTATTTGAATTCCTTTTTGTCTGCAAAATGCAATTACTGGTGCCATGCATTTTGTAAAGACCCTGGGCACAGTAGATAAGCCAAAGGGCAGTGCAGAGAATTGGTAATGCATTTAGCCAGCTATGAATCTGAGGTATCTTCTGCAAGATTGTCTGATTGGGACATGCAGGTATGCCTCTTTTAGGTCCAAAGTTACTAGCCAAGCCCTCTTGCCCAGCATGGGCAGTAGCTGCTGAAGAGTCAACATCTTGAATTTTGGAACTTCCAGAAACGTATTTAGTATAGACAGGTCCAGAATTGGTCTCCAGGTTTTGTCCTTCCCGGGTACTAGAAAAAGTCTGGAGAAAAATCCTTGCCCCTGCTCTTGTTATGGTACTTGCTGAATGGCCCTCATGTCCATGAGGGCTGTAATTTGTTTTTGTGCCTCTGTCCATTGATTGTGTGGCAGGTCTGGCATGCCCTTTGACATTGGTAGAGTGTGAAAATGGAACCTGTAGCCTTGGGGCACTATGTTCAGAACCCATTTGTCTTGGGTAACCATTTGCCAATTTGATGAAAAAAGTGCTAGTTTTCCCCCTTAAGGGGGCTGTCAAAAGAAAACTACTTGGAACTGGTAGAGGAAAGTCATTGGGACTGTTTCCTGTAAGGCTGTGATTTCTCTTCTCCGCTTTTGGAGGTAGGAGCACCCCATTGTTTAGGCTGTATGAGCCTTGGGGCTGAGATCTGCCACTGGGATGCCTGTATCTGCCTCTTTGTGGTCTGTCTGAGACTGGAAAGGACCAATTTTTAGAAGGCCAGTTCCTGCTAAACCTGGGTGGCTGTACCTGTAAGAAATCCTTGACTGTCTGCATGGATTTTGCTTTATCCTCCATTTTTTTCAACACCTCTTCTGCTTTAGTACCAAACAAAGTGTCATGCTGTAATGGTGCATCTAATAACTTTGCTTTAACATGATCAGGCAGATTTTGTTCCTTTAACCAAGCATGCCTTCTAACAGAACCTGTAACAGCGGCCCTGCAAGAGGCCTCCAGTGAATCATAACCACATTGCAAAGTATGCTTTCCCACTTGTTCAGTTGCATGCAATAAATCCTGCAATTCCTTGTTCTCTGAACATTCAGTATTTGTCAACATTTTCTGTTTAAGTAGTGACATTAAATATTGCTGATATTTAAGCATATGAAATTGACAATTTAAAGCCCTTATGGCCAGGGTGGCAGAAGTGTATACCTTTTTCCCCCATCTGTCTAGAACCCTAGAATCCCTATCAGAGGGGACAGGATTTTTTGCAGTGGAAGCCTTAACCCCCTTGGGACCCTGAGATATAGTTTCTGGGTCAGCAGTGGGGTTTTTATATAGGAATTTATGAGAATCCAGGACCCTGTAGTATCTGCCTGGCTTAGCAGGTGCAGGGGGTAAAGAGTCAGGGGACAGTCCAGACTCTGAAAATACATCATCTACAATGTCTAGGACAGGTGGAATGGCAAGGGGGTCTGTGCTGAGGAAGAAGCAGGAAGTCTCTGAGCCTTTTCTTAGACTCAGAATATTTTTGGCTCTCCCAGTGGAAATGCTCTCTCATAGTATGCAGTGTTTCCCCAAAAGAATAGTCCTCGGGAGGAGAGGCTGAAGGAATGGATTCTTCAGCATCAGAATCCTCATAGGGAAGCATGGAGTAATCCTGTTCAGAAGAGGAATCAGACGAAATAGATACCTGATAAGAAGAATCATACTCTGTCTCTTACCTAGGCCTCTTATCAGGAGGGGAATGGGAGCCCCTGATAAAAGTAATTAGGTTTTTGGCCATTTTGAGCATCTGTTCTATAGGCACGGAAGTCTGAATAGGAGAATGCTGTACTTGTTTCTTTGTCTTTAGAGCTGCTTTAGTCTTTGAAGCTGAGGATGGCTTAATATATAGTTGTGTAAGTCTGAAGACACCCTCAGAAGCCGATGCCTGCTCAGTGGCTCTGGACCCATCCGAGGGATTGATTTCAGAGTGTCCAATACCTTGAGTTTCCAGAGGCCCAGTCGGCTCCACGTGGGAGTCAGTAGCGGCCTGTGGCTCTGAGGTAGCGGGTGCCAGGGGCTGTGAAAGCACCTCACTGAGAACCGGCGACTGGCCTAGAAGAGGCTTCGTCATCAGTTTTGGACCTCGGATGCCTATCCTTGTCCTTGCATTTTTTGTAAACTCCGGTTGTCGGCTGTTCCGCCGGCATTATATAATTAAATCTTCGGCCAAAGTAATGAAAAGCAAATTTGAACCGATGCTTGATAGTGCGTTGGTTGAATCTAGCACAAAACTGACAGCTAGCAACGTTGTGATCAGGGCCTAGGCAAGGAATACAAAGAGTGAAAATCCTTATGAGGTATTTGCTTCCCACAAGAAATACAATTGTTAACTTTTTCTGGCATCGGTCTGGAGCAAGAAAAAAGTTTCCCCAACAGGGTACTTAGCTTTAATGAAGACTTTGGTTCTGAAATTCAGATTTGAACATCTCAGGAGTCGGCCGACCTGCACTTGCGAACTTGATTTTGCTTCGGGCACCGTGCGGCAAGAAAGACTGAAGAAAATGGTGTCGGCTGCATCTTTTATACCCCTGGCGCACTGACATCAGGGAAGAGGTGACAGCAACCGACGCCGGACCTAGACTTTGGAATTCTGACCGACTGCGGCTAGTCTGCCAGCAGGATAACTCAAGAGTAATGACAGCAACAGTGAAACACGATGAACATCCTTTGGAGTTTCTTCATGTGCAGTCTGGCTAGGGGAACCAACAGGATGCAGGAGGCCATTTATCTTGGCACTTGCAGGACTTTCCTTGCTGTGAGGTGGGGCCGATGGGCCAGCTGTGTAAAGTAAGAGTGAAGGAAGCTCTGCTTCTCCAGATGGAAGATGGCTGTTTGTGTTAATGTTTCCAGTAGAGCTCCCAGGAAGGTTAACCTTCTTGTGAGGTGAAATTGGGACTTCTCCCAGTTGATAGTGAATCCCAGGGAAATTAGGAGAGTCTGAACAAAGGTGAGATCTTGCAGGAGTCTTTCCTTGGTGTCTACCTGGATGACACAGTCATCCAGGTAGGGGTAAATCTGTATGCCCTTTTATCTGCAAAAGGCAATGACAGGGGCCATGCACTTGGTAAAGACTCTAGGAGTAGTAGATAAACCAAAGGGCAGAGCAGAGAACTGAAAATGTTGTGACCCTGCTCTGAAGTGCAGGAAGCTCCTGCAGGACTTCCTTATGGTGATATGGAGGTAGGCATCTTTCAGATCTAGGGTCACTAGCCAAGCATGTGGTATCAGCATTGGCAAAAACCTGCGTAGGGCCAGCATTCTGAATTTTGGGACCAGGAGGGACAGATTCAGAGTGTATAGGTCTAGAATAGGGTGCCAAGTGCCCTCCTTTCTGGGTACCAGGAAAAGTCTGGAATAAAACACTTTTCCGGCCTGTTCCTTTAGGACAGGTTCCATGGCACTTTGGGCATAACATTTATGGATCTGATGGATTGCTTCTCCCCTCTGATTAGCTGGTACATCCGGGAAGCCTGAATATCTGGGGTTTTCTTTGAAAGAGAATCTGTACCTGCTGATAATTTTTAAGACCCATACATCTGAGGTGATGGCCTGCCAATTCTCTAGGAAGAGGGAATGTATTCCTCCTAGTCTCTTGGGGGGTGTGGGACAGAGGGGAGGCAAAAGAGTCACTGTGAGTCCTTGTAAAAGGGAGTGGGCTTAGAACTCACTTGCCTAGGTGTTGCAGTGGTCCATTGTCTGGATCTCTGTTGGCTTTGTGACTGGTGCCTAGAAGGCCTGTCCCTGCACTCCTTCCTCTGGACAGGTTTTGTTTGGGTAGGAAAGGACCAATGCTTTGTGGGGAAGTTCCTACTGAACCTGGGAGGCTGTACCTGCAAGAAATCCTTCACAGTCTGCATAGACTTGGCCTTGTCTTCCATTTCTTAATAACCTTCATAGCTTTAGGTCCAAACAGCTGGTCCTTATCCAGAGAAGAGAATATCAGAAATTCAAGTCTTGTCCTGCAAACCCCCCACCCCATTTGATATTTCATAAGGGCATGGTTTCCCTCAAGACAAATCCTTCCTTTTTGCCAAAAGGTTGCTTCAGAGTCAATATCAATCAAGCTTTACATCTCCCAGTCTTTTTTCCTAATTTCTCCAACAAGGGGGAGTACTATCTACACTTATTAGACGTACACAGACAATCATGTTTTTACCTTCACAGAGCAAAGGACATTAGAAAATCTGACCAACTGTTTATTGCCTTTTCTACAGTCTCATTAGGCAATCCAGTATCTAAGGTTACCTTAACAAAATGGCTTAGGGACTGTATCATCTTTGTTTACAACAGAAAGGGACTCCACTCACCAAGTCCTGTAAAAGCACATTCAATGAGAACTGTAGTAGCTTCTGCAGTTTTTTATGCCAGAGCTTCCTTAGATGATATTTGTGCAGTAGCTACATGGGCATCTCCTCATACCTTTATTACTCATTACAAACTGGACCAGGTCTCTAGGGGACCTGCATCATTTGGCTCAATGGTGCTCAGGAATATTCTTCCATGAGACCTCCGATGATTCAGGTAGCTAGGGGACTCTGTCCCACAGTCAAGGATTATATGAAAATTGATAATATCAGATAAAGAAGTTATGCATTATCATAATGTTCCATCTGTGTTGCCGATCTTCAATAATCCTTGGCATTCCCTCCCTCCTTCTCCCTGCCTTAGAACTCTTGGTGGACCGAATATCTCCAATGACTATCTTCATATCAAGGACACAGATATAAGTTCATAAGTAGGTACTAAGCACCACTGTCTAGCAGAACCACAGAAGTGATCCCTGGTGTGAAATTCCCATCCAATTGTCAAGATTTATCTTAAAGAGGGCTAATGAGGAGCTTTGCTTGACATGAATGGGTAGTCTATTCCAGAGTATGGGAAATCTCTGGGACAGGAATCTATCCCTCCAGCATGTTCTGTTTATTGAGGTGGCAAGGTTAAGGTCCCTGGAGCATGTGGCTCAGAGGGATTGGGGTTTCTTTAAGTGTAGCATGTCCAACAGAGCTGGGTTTGACATGGCTTTGTATGTTAGGCAGAGGTTGCCTCTGAGTAGGCAATAAGCAATGGAGTAGAGCTGGAGTTTTTTGAGACAGTCTGCATATGGCATCTGTTTGAGATTGGTAATCCTCTTAGTGAGATATTTCTGTGGCCTTTACAGTTGTTGTAGATGTCTTGCAAGGTACATGCCAAACAGGTCATTGTACTTTATAATGGGTCTGATGAGGGATGAGTAGAGAGGACCAATGACGTCTTTTTTTCTGGAGGTGAACCCCTTTGTGATGAGGTGTACCATGTAGAAGGATTTCCCGACTACTGTGGTGATGTGATCATCATAGGAGAGACTACTGTCCACCTGTGTCCCAAGGTCTCATCACACTTTTGGTGTTTAGTAGGCTGCCGCCTATGTGGTAGTTCATGGGTACAGTGCTTTTCCCAAAGAGGATAACAATGCACTTCTTCGCATTGAGCTTGAGGCCATGACTTTGACACCAAGCATCAGTCTCAGTGATGCCCCTTTGTAGAATGTCCACATCATTAGGCGATTCTATTATGTCACCTAGTTTGCAGTAGTCTGCGAACTTCATTAGCCAAAGACCTGCTGTATTAGCCTGGACTTGTGAGAAGTATATGCCAAACAGGAGAGGACCCAGGACTGAGCCCTGTGATACTCTACTTGTCACTGGTCTGAAGTTGGATTTGGAGTCAGCTACTTTCACTGTGTGGGTTCTGTCAGTGAGCCAATTGCCCACCCATCTTGTGCCATAGGGATTTATGCCCAGTCTAGGGAGTTTATCTAATTCCAGAGTGGGGGATGGTGTCGAAAGCCTTGGCGAGGTCAAGATAGACTGTGTGCACCACCTTACCTTTGTCCATGGCCCTGGTGACTACTTCAAAGAAGTCAATTAGATTTAGGAGACATGACCTACCTTTTACAAACCTAAACTGAGTGGAGTCCAGAGTTTGGAGGTTACCCATGTCCTTTGTTTATAAGCTCCAAGATGATACATTCCATGGCTTTGCAGACCAGGCTCGTCAGGCTAATGGGGCAGTAGTTCCTGGGGTCCATTGTGGCACCCACTTTGTGGAGTGGGATAACCATCACTGTGCGCCATTCAGTAGGGACAAAGCCTGAAGTGAGGCTATGACTGAAAATGGTACTTAGGTGGGGTGCCTGTTGGTTCTGTAGTTCATGCAGAACGCAGCCTGGGATGTTGTCAGGTCCCATGGATGCTGTGTTCTTGGCTTTGGAGAGTGCGGTCTTCACTTGTGCAGCCGTGATTACAGGGACTTTGCATTCTTCTGGTATAGTGATGGGCCATTTGGAGGGTGAAGTTTGCACCGAACCTATCTGCCAGGATGTTGGCAATATCAGTTGGTTCTGTATACCTAGTGCCATTGTGCTGTAGCTCAGAGCAGATCTGAGTGTCGCCATTGAGATTCTTGACATAGCTGTAGAATGCTTTGCGGTTGTCTTTAGAATCAGTGTTGATTTTATTTTCATAACTAGCTTTGGAGGATTTTGAAGGATCTCAGCTTCTTACTGAGACTGACCAGGGTATGCCTGCAATCAGGGGATTTTACTCTTTTTTTTGCAACAGCTTCTTCCTTCTATTGTAGAGTTTACTTATGGCAGGAGGCTACCAGATTGGCTTCCTTTTTTTGTAGGATAGCGTCTTGCGTTCTGTTGGGGATGGCACGATCCATGCACTTCTGTATGTGCTTATACACTGCATTTGTATAGGATTCAGCAGTCGTACCTCTATTTTCCGTCTATATGGGTGACATGAAGCTTGCCACTTCTGTCTTAAGAAGCATGAAGTTGGCTTTGGAGAAGTTTTTTTACAGTGGTTTCCTTAATGGGGGGTGGGGGCGGGATATTGATGTCTAGGGTGATTAGCTTATGGTCGGATCTGACCAGTAAGGAGTTGACCTCTGGTGTGGAACATTGGTTGTCTATACTGGTAATGACCAGGTTCAGGATATTGCTGCCCCTGGTGGGGGTATGGACAAGTTGATCCAGGACACGGGAATTTATGAATTCCAGAAAGTGTTGAGCAAATGAGTTAGCACATGAGCAGTTATCCCAGTTGAAGGTGGGGTAGCAGAAATCACCCATTATTAGGGTATTGCGCTGTACCTTAATATTACCTAGTATATCAAGAAACATGGAGTGGGCATCCTGGGGCATGGCGGGGGATCTGTAACAAGTTACAACCTGGATTGCAGTTTTGCCCAGTGTTAGCTGCACTTGGATAATTTCGGATGTATTATGTTGAGCAACTAGCCTGGAGGTGTGGATATCCTTAATGAATATGGACATGCCTCCTCCTTTAGTGTTTCAGTCCAGGTTAGGTGGCCAGAAGTTGTGGTGTGAGTTATAGCCTGGTAATGCAGGGGTGCTTTCTGGAGCCTTGAACCAGGTCTCTATCACTGCACAGATGTCGATGTTGTCCATTTTAAGGGATGCCTTGAGTGAGTGCATTTTGAGGTTTAGACTTCTAGCACTGAGTAGCATTACCATCGGATTTTGCTTGCTTATACCTACTACGGTGGTGAGTTTGTCATTTGAACCTCGCCCAAAAAAGGTAGTATAGGGGTGCCAGTATCCAATATCCCAGGGGTGACAGGTGCAGGCCATCTCTGGCAAAGTATTGTGGTCTGTTGATCATGTAGTCCCAGGCAGACAGACACTGGATCCCCTTAGAATGACACTAGAAGCTTAGCCAATTAAAGTCAGTCATTTTGTCCTTGTATTGTGGCATCATTCTGGGCAATAGCAGGATGCTACTCAGGGCTAGGGTCATACCAGCCTGGGCTACTTGATCTGAGAGCTCCTCCATGTATCTTTTCATGTAGTCCAAGGAGGTACATCTCATGTCATTCACACCAACATGGACAATGACAGAGTCATATTTATACTTGTTGTGGAGTGACCTGAGTGCTTGTGTTATGTGGTGGATCCTGGCACCCGACAGGCAGCTGACAGTAACTTTCTCCTTGTTTAGACTGGTGAGTGGGACATCAGTGTGCCTGACTATAGAGTCACCTATGACTAGTGTGTTGTGTACATTGTTTTGCCTTATGGGCTGAGGTCGGGTGGCACACTGATTTTGTGGGCTATGTGTCATTTGAATAGTGTTGGGGAGTGGTGGTTGATTGCATTTCAGCTTTGGAGGTCTCGGTTGTTTGGACAGATATTTATTGAGAACCTCTGCGAATGTAGGTGGGTGTTTTGTGTTACTATGTGTGGGTTTAGGTGGTGTAGGTTTTGATGGACTGTGTGTTGAGTGTGGTGTGGTGCAGGTGTTTACCTTCTCATCTTGACTGTCTAATACAGTCTTGGCTGAAGAGAGCTTGGCTTCCAGTTTGGCTATATAAGTGCATCTCTCAAAGGTTCTAGTGTTGGGTGGTAGGAGGAGAGGGTTGTCCGAGTATATGAGGCAATTGCTACATTGCCCCAAGTTGCCCAGATTCATCAGGTGAATAGGGGAAAATACTGGGAGCTGAACCATGCCTGGATAGGTGCTTATTAATTTAAGTACTAGAAACTGTTCCTACTAACAAGTGAGGAAAGTTGAGTGCTGCAGTAATTTGTAGATTATTTAGTGCTTGCAACAAGTTTTGAACAAGTGCTGAGCACAAGGAAACAGTTTTGAATGCTAAAACTAGAAAACTGACTTGCTCTAAGGGAAAATTAGAAAAGCAGACATTCTGGCATTGGGAATAGTTTATCCCTAGTTAAACGGCGCTGTGTAATGCGTAAAACCATGCAAACACAGGTTTTTAAACAAAGATGAAAGGGAAAGAAATAGCCCAAAATGGCCAGTAAAACTACAGATTCTGAGCTGAAACCACTCCTCCAGTGACAGGCTGCTCAAAGCTCACTGCTCTCACTGATGAATAGAGAAGCTTCCTTCTATCTTAGTAAGGTCTAGGCAACACAAACTACAAAACAGACCAGAATTCAGCAAAAATCTGAAAACCGGACTCTACTGGTTATAGAAAGGTGGGAAACGAGTAGAGACACAGGATATTTTTTTTTTTTTTTTTTTTCAATCTTCTACTACTTGTCTGTCACTACTGTATGCAAACTCAATCTGAGGTAATTTGGTGAGGAGCATTATGGGTAGAGCCTAGCTCGAGAGTTTTTGGAAGGTGTGAGCTGGAATAAAGGCAGAGTTGGTTCCGAGGCTCGGAACAGAGCCCACAGTCAAGGCTTAGTGAAGACTAACACAAACGGAACGTTATGGTAAAACATAAATAATGAACATGACAATAATAAAAATAAGTTATCATTTATTATTAAATATATTTAAACTTTTCATTTTGGCTGGTCATTCAGATAATATTTTAACTTTTGAGTACTTATATTTATTTGGTTACACTGTGGCCACTCCTGAAAGCCTTGCTGCATTGGTCAAACACTATCAGTATCATTGGGTACCCCTGTAACAGCCTTGTTTCTTCTTCTTATAATATCAATACATAATCTTATTCATAGCTATATTGTTTACATTAATATTCTCAAAACAGTTTTCTTCACACAACTTTTTCCAAAATTTCACCACTCTCTTTTTTTTGAAGTTTAAAAAACATGTTCTGTTGTCTCTTCCTCCCCACAAAATAAACACACACTTTCAACTGACTTTCATATAGCATATTTCCTTTTACTGGTAACTTATTCATTACCAGTCACCATAGAAAGTCCTGACACTCTACTATCTTGGTACACCAACTGTTCCTTACTTTAATTGCTTTAAATCATATCTTCTGGTAAATGTTCCTTTCGATTTACATAACATTGTTTCATCAAATTATTATACCACATCCTATCTTTCTCTATATCATTTTTTTTCTTGATAATTTTTTCATTTACATATTCTTTTCTTATTCTGATCATTTCCTGGAATTGTGTGTACTTATATGTAAACATTATCACTATTAAATTATCATTCTCTTTATTTACCCACTTTACACTCTATACAAGCTTAAAGAAGCAAAATAAACTAGATTTAGAAATCCAATCCCCCTTCATCTTCACCCACATATAACACACACATTCTCATTGGGTTTAATCTTGAACTCCATATGCATGAAAGAGCACAATTTCATAATTTTCTTGATCATATAAACATTTGACATATACACTATTCTCCCATTGATACCACATTCACCAGAGAAGCCTTTTTCTTGAGTCTATACTTCCTCCATAGAAGACATATTTCTTTTAATAAGTCCCCCCATCATATCACAACTACATTTATCTCAAATGTTATTTCTAACAAAGACACTTCATTCTCATTCATTAAAAAATACAGCCCCCCCCAATTTTCAACACATCACTCAAACCCTTACTGTCTTTTTCAAATTCATTCCTATTTCCTTTTAGCATTTATTCAGACAAACCATCAATTCCCTCATCCATATTTTTTCTTAGCAGCTACAGCTATATTGTTTGCGTATGTCAAAACTAACAAATCACCTCCTCATTTTGAATCACATAAGTAGCATCTTTCATTTTGAGTTATTTCACTCACTATTGCATTCATTATTAATACAAACATTCCACTCATGGGACATCCTTGCCTTATACCACACCATGCATATTCCTTTACACAGCCACTCATTCACTAACACACTCTATTAATGTGACATTATGACATAATATACTCTCCTAATTCTGTTACCTATGCATACTTCTAAAATCCCACAAAGCATCAAGTCTTACTGTATCAGATGTATTGCTAATATCACCTATCACAAATTTCCATCCTTTTACTTAAATATCATCCACAATTTGTCTCACAACTAATAATTGTTGTCATCCCTTCCCTTTTATACCATATATACGGTCTAAAGACATGCTTCTGGAGCATTTTTCCCCGGGCCTCCACTGAAAACAGGATCTGTGGAACCTAGTCGGACTTTCCCGGTCAACAAATGTTAAATAAATAAATAAATAAACTTCCAAAATATCAATCATCCTTCCTTTCATTCTCCTCTGTATTATTCTCATGAAAATTTTATTATCAGTGTTCCTCACTGTGATGAGTCTCCATTTTTTTCATTCTTCTAATCTTTCTTCCATATAAATTTTAATATTCCACTACATAACTCTTGATAAACCCTTCCATCAACCATTCATTCAGTACAGTTATAAAATATTTGCTTTGCCAATCCATTAATTTTATGCACATTCCATACCCTATACCATCTGGGCCTGATGCTCCATCAACATTTACTTAAGTCCATCCATCCATCCACAACTCCTTTTTCCAATTTTTGCACATGTGGTCAGAATGTCACTTCAACAGTGACAATCTACTGCCAAGCTTCAGAATGCTGCCTGGCTAGTCCAGCTGCAGCTGTTCTACCATACCACACACACACAAACCTGTGGCCAGTTATAGTGCTCAGTCCATGTACTACATGTCTTTAGAATGTGGAATGAAACTGGAGCACTTTTGATGAAGCCCATGCAAGCAGAGGGAGGACATGCAAACTCTGTACAGAAGGCACTCTAGCCAAGAATTGAACAAGTGAACCTCTTGCAGTGAAGTGACAAACTTTCTGCTGTGCTCTTTTTATTCATTATTAGTAATTTTTCAAATTCTTCCTCAATTCCTTTTGGATTTTTATTTTTTTTTAACTTTTCTTTCTCTCTTACTTTGCATCTTTTTATTCTCATACATATTTTCCATCTGCTGTACTACAATACTCATAATTTGGTCGTGTTCTTTTTACCTCTCCTTTTACATTTTTCATTTCCCTCATTACACTAATATCCTCTTTTACTACTTTAGCCTAATGAGCAGATACTTCCTCCCATATCACTACCTAAACAGTAATGTCTTAATTTTTTTCTCAGTTTCATTTATATATTTCTTTTTTCCTATCATAATACTCTCTTGTATTATACTCAAAATTCTAATACATTTCTGTAAATTTTCCCATGCTTCAATTTGTTTTTGTTACATTGTCCTGACATTGAAAAAAAAAATTTGTGTATATATATATATATATACACACACACACACACACACACACACACACACACACCTTTTTAAATGAAATTCATCCTTCAGACCATTTTTTACTGAAGTGCTTTATGGTTATACGATCCTTCCATAACTGCAACATTTCCTACTTTTCAGTTTCATCCCATAATTTCTCATTTATTCTTTCTATTCCATTTCCTATTTTAATACACTCCCATTTTTCCATCACAACCATCTACATTACTAAAAGGTCTGAAAAATGTCAACTGTATCAACATCAGCTACCCCCAAACACTGTGATAATACAAAATAATCAATTTCAGATCCAACTGCCTCCCGCTGTATTTTTTTTTTTACATCTTCCCCTTAAACCACAATTAAAGTCACCTGCAATTACAATGTTTTGTTAACCACCACACAGTTTAATATGTGATGAAACAAATTCTCTCTTTCCTGGCATATAATGCTATAAACAATCTCTTCACCTCACATCCACAACAACCTTATCAACATCATGTCTAGTATTTTCACTTTTTTTTTTTTTTTTCATACAAGGCCACCACTCCATAGTAACCTTTACTTCCTAAGTTCCATATTATATATTCACTCTACAATTTTTCTGATTGCAGTCTTTCTTCACTTAGGTTCACAGGTATATACTAGGCTAACCACCATCAGGGACTTTATAAGTCTAACCACACAACTTAACCCAATTATATCCCCCAGTAGCATATGCTTAACTGGTGGGTTGTGCTTGTTAGGAGGGGTATGTTAGGAAGTTGCTTACAAGTTATGTTGGAGGTATGTTAGTTAGAGGATGTCTAATGTTGGCATTTACTATAAGATATGGGGGCAAGCCCAGGGATGAATTTATGACTACCCATTCAATGCTGTTTACTGTCAGCCTCTGTCTATAAGAAAAGTGAGGGCAGGTCTGGGGATGAATTTGCAAATTCCCATCCAATGGTCAAGTTTACATTTGAAAAGGGTAAGGGATGGACTCTTCTTCACACGGATGGGGAGCCTATTTCACAGCACAGGGATCAGAGTCTCACATTTGTCTCACCAACATGTTCTATTTATGTCACAAAAAAAAAGTTAAAATCCCTGGTTTTAGGCTTTCTGGTGCTGCTCATTTTGCAGATGTGCAAAAGCTCCATCAGGGCTGGATCTAAGACTGCTATATTCAAACGACAGACCACCTCTTAACAACTTGTAGGAGACAGAGTATAAAGACATGGCTCCAAGGTGATCTGTATGGGACAGAGCATTTATACATAGGTTTATAGGTAGGTACTAGGCTATTGGCCCTAGGGCCTATATAAGCCTAGCCAAAAAGGTACCCTAGCTTTCACCACCCAAGAAAATAATTTTCCTGTGCCCCTGTCAAGCACAGCCACAGAAGTGATCCCCGGGGTGAATTTCCTATTTCCCATCCAATCAAGATTTTTCTTGAAAAGTGCTAATGAGGAGCTCTGTTTGACGTATATAGGTAGTCTGTTCCAGAGTATGGGAAGCCTCCGGGACAGGAATCTTTCCCTCCAGCATGTTCTGTTTATTGTGGTGACAAGGTTTAGCTCCCTAGAGCATGTAGCTCAGAGGGATTGGGATTTATTTAAGTGGAGCATGTCCAACATCTCTGGGTTTGACATAGCTTTGTATGTTAGGCAGAGATCGCCTCTAAGTAGGCGATATGCAACGGAGTAAAGCTGGAGTTTTTTGAGATGGTCTGCGTAGGTTATCTGTTTGAGGCCAGTAATCCTCTTTGTGAAGTATTTCTGGGGCCTTTCCAGTTGTTGTAGATGTCTTTTGAGGTACATACTAAAAGGGGTGCTGTACTCTATAATGGGTCTAATGAGTAGAGGGGAACAATGACCTCTATTTTTCTGGATGAAAAACCTTTTGTGATGAGGTGTGCCACATAGAAGGATTTCCTGACCACTGTGGTGATGTGATTATCAAAGGAGAGACTACTGTCCACCTGTGTCCCAAGGTCTCTTAATACACTTTCAGTTAAGTAAACTACTGCCTATGTGGTAGTTCATGGGTATAGAATTTTTACCAAAGGGGATGACAATGCACTTTTTAGCATTGAGCTTGAGGCCATGGCTTTGACACCAGGCATCTGTCTCAATGAGGCCCTTTTGCAGGATGCCCACATCATTAGGAGTTTTGATTATGGCTCCAAGTTTGCAGTCATCTGCAAACTTAGTACTCCATACATTGGATTCTCTTGGTGAGGACCCCCCTGTGGGCATTCCAACTGCTGCATAGGCCAAGTCAAGTGCATGCCAAAGGGGGCATTGTACTCTATGGTGGGACTGATAAGGGATGAGGAGAGTGGTACTATAACTTCCTTGGATGTGAATGCCATATCCTTACTTATAATATGGGTGACATAGAATGGTTTTTCTCACTACCTTGTCTGTGCGTTGGTCAAAGGCCAGGTTACTGTCTATAAGTTTCCAGATCTCTAACTACCGGGTCAGCTCTTAGGGGTAGCTTATCAATGCGGTAATTTGCCTGGTAGATGGTTTTCCCAAAAGGCACTATAACGAACTTCTTTGCATTGAGTTTTAATTAAAAAAAAAGTCATTTGTCTGCATTAGACCCTCTTGCAGAATGTTAGCGTCATGGGAAATTTATGATAGCTCCCAATTTGCAGTCATTTGCAAACTTTGTGAGCCACATGCCCTTGACATTAGACGATCTCTGAGAAATAAGATGCCAAACAGGAGCAGGCCAAGCACAGAGCCCTGTGGTGCTCCACTGGTGATCTGCCTCTTGGTGGAGGTGGTCTCACCAATTCTGATTTCTTGGGTCCCATCTGTGAGCCAGCTGCAATCCATCAAGGTGTTTAAGGATTTATGCCTAGTTCAGTGAGTTTGTCTACAATATTTGAGTGGGGTATTGTGTCAAATGCCTTAGACATGTCCAGGTAGACAGTATGTACATTTTCCTTGCATCCATTTCCTAGGCATGACCTTTTTTGACAAAACTGAACTGGTTTGGTCCATTGTCTGTAGATTGCCAACGTCTTTGTTGATCATTTTCATAAAAAATTGTTTCATGGCTTTGCATATTAGATTAGTCAGATTAACGGGTCTGAATTTTCCAGGGTCAGTTGATGGGCCACCCTTGTGAAGAGGGATAACCATTGCCATCTTCCATTCACTTGGTACGTAGCCTGTTTTGAAGCTGTAGATGAAAAGTGACTCAAATGGTCCTGATAGGTCATGTTTTAGGCTATTTAGCAGACAACATAGGATATTGTTGGGCCCCATTGAAGCGGTGTTTTTAGCCTTAGGCACTGCTACAACAAGCTCTCCACTGATAGCTGGGAGTTATGCTGATAGGGATTTCACAAGAGGTTTTAGTAGAAGAATGGAGGGTAATGTTTTAGCTGAATTTGTTGGCAAGTAGATCCATTTTGTCACTCTGCTCAGTGAAGGTGTTACCATTTACTACCAGTTCTGCATACTGTTGCATGTAACCCTTGAGGTTTCAGACATTGCTCTAGAAGGCCTTGTGGTTTGTCTTTAGCCTGAGAAGCTATCTTGACCTTGAAATTGGCCTTGTTGGATTTAATTAGTTCTTTTTACGGTTTAGTTTTATTACTGATTTATTGTCATTATGACAGTTGCTCTCTTTCTTTTCCTTTTTTATATACCCTGTTAAGATTAGGATTCCACCAGTGTGGTTTGTTTTTGGCTTAATTCTGGTAGGTTCAGCAGCTTCTATGCAGCCATTGTACATGTTTGTACAGTGTTTCTGTGAATATTTCTGCATAGGCTATTGTGAATTCTGAGTTAGGAGGGATACTGAACTTTGAGTCTCTTAACATAGTTTCTGACTGTAATAGGTTTTGTTGGGTTTTCCAAGTTGATTTTTTATTTTGAATGAGATAGCTTTGTGATCTAATCTCACCAGTGAGAATGTGACATGGGGGGTGACCAGGATATGTTTCATTCTCCCATACTGGTGAGAAGAGTTCATGTGTGCACTAACTAATCAAAAGCATTTGTGTTAATAAAGTCCAGAAAATGTTGTGGCTGCAAGTTGATGGTAGTTTGTTTCACAATTTATAAAGGGGTACTTAATGTCTCCCATGAATAGAGTGTTTGGTTGGATAGTGTGTGCCTCCAGTACATATAGATAAAAGCTATGGTATTCTTGAGACATGCATCAAAGGTGATTTTCACATGGATGAACTCCAGGGTATAGTCCTGATTAACCAACCTTGAGGAATACTTGCTGCTAATTTAGATCAAGACACTTCCATTTTTAGTCTCCGTTTGTGCAGCTGATGGTCTAAATGTGTGAAAGGCAATATTACCTTGCCCAGATTACCTTCTGTGGTTTTAAACCATGTCTCAGTAATGGCACAGATGTCAATATCCTCTACAGTGAGGAGAGCTTGAACGCCATGCTAGGCTCCTAGCATTACTTAGTAACACCTTTGGGTTCTTTTGGGTTTCATTTGCTTTTGGTAGGTTCATCACTTTGGCATTGCCTAAAAAGGCTCTAAATGAGTGGATAAAATTTTAGCCAAAAGCCCAGGGGGACAGGTGCAAACCATCTTTGGCAAAGCAACATAGTCTGTTAACCACATCCTCTCAGGCTAACAGATACTGAACCCCCATGGACTGACACCAGAAATTAAGCCAATTGTTATTTTTTGTTCATACTGTGGCATCATCCTTGGCGAAGGTAGAATGCTGCTCAGTGCAAGGCACATACCAGTCGGAGACACATTCAGAGAATGCCATTAGGTATCTCTCCAAAAAATCCAGAGAGGTATGTCTTAGATCATTTACACCCACATGGACTATGATTGAATAATTCAGATACCTGTGGTCCAATGACTTAAGTGCATGTGCGACTTGCGGATTCTGGATTCAGGCAAGTAACTGATCATAATCCTCTCCTTGTCCAGTCTAAGGGGAAAATGTGTGCGCCATACAATGTAGTCCCCTATGACAACAGTCCTGGGTAAATTGTTTGCTTGCCTTATGGGATTTGTTTTTAGGGGGGTACATTGGGTGTAGGCTTATGTGCAGTGTTTGGTGTTGCTTTTGGTGTATGCCTTAGAATCTGCTGAAGACGGACATTATTTGCAGGCTTAGTAGATCTTGGAGGTTTGGGAAAATTGCTTTTTAGTGCTTCAGCATAAAATGGTCTTTGTGTGTGGATACTGTGTGTGAAGGATGCAGTATGTGCATCCTTGACAACCTTGTTTGCAAGCAAAATTTTTGCCTCCAAGGAAATTGTTTATGCACATCTCTCACATACTGTGTTGGTTTCTTTAAGGATTAAAAGACTGTCAGTGAATATGAGACAATTGCTACATTGTCTCAGGATGCCATCTACCAAGATGGCTATGGAGACACTCGAAATTGCATATCCATGTTGTTCAGGCCTGTATTATGGAGGGTTATTAGGGTTTGAGGACTGTGTTTTACCAAGCTCTTCTAGAGTGTTCTCTAGGGTTATGCATTAAAGTTGAATTGTGCTAGGATATGGTATTAGTGCTATATGCTCTGAGCTTGACTTTGTGTCATGCGTCACTAAACTGCAATATGCTCTGAGCTTGACTTTGTGTCATGCATCACTAAACTGCAGGTTGAAGTCCTAATACTAGATTTATCGGTTAACTTATGCATTTTCCAACTCAGACCAAACCACCATCTACTGCCATTACAAGGAATATCCCAATCCTCTTAACATAAAACCTCAAAAAAGATTGCTCGAGAATATATGCTACCACAAAACAATTTTAACAAACTAGCTAGACAAGGGATTTCAAAGTCAATCACACCAACAGCAAGACATTTTAAGAAAATGCAGTAATTTCAGCCTTAAATACAGATAAATGCACAAATAAAACAAGAAATCAGTAGTTGATCACTAAAACAGCTTCAGGAAGTGAGTCTTAAATAGAAGCACTTAGTTTGGCATGGACATCATGTGATGCAAGGAAATAACGTCAGAGGCACAGGTGAGGACATCAAGTGTTTTTGAGCTCATTGGGAATCAGCCAAGAGCCTCTCAAACATGCAAAATTTATACAGGTACTTAAAACAAAGGACATTCTGTAGAATTTGCTTAGCAGGGTCAACACTGCATTAATACAACAATTAAGTACCAACAAAATCCAAAGTAGCAACTTACACAGTAATACTGCTAGTAAAGCTTCTTAAAAGTACAGCTGTCAGCAATAAGCAAACAGTGCAATATTAAGAGTACCTAAAAATGATTTAAAGTGTAAAGATTGGCAGATAAAGCAATTGAAGCAAAACAGTAAGAAAAATATTTAACCTGCTAAGGATGGCACAGAATTTATTCAGGACCCTCTCAGATTATGGCAAGGATGCTAAGCAGATGGTAGCTTTGTAAAAATGATGACTTGTAGTAAAGGAGGTTAGCTTAAGAGTAATGTGTTTATGGAGTGGGTTCTCAGTATGATGAATCTATGTAAACCAATGGGTGGGAAAAGGACAATCAGTTTACACAACTGCCAATAGCAATTAAAAGGGGAGGGAGGAACTTTGGTAATCAGATTACCATAAGAGGGAAAAGCTAAAGACAGTGTTTTTTAAAACAGCAGCAGCAATATGTTGGGAGGGTTGGAGAAAAATTCAAACTAATATAGATGTCAAAGGAAAAATATACTTTAAAAATGATCAATACACGGTAGGTTCAGGCACTTTAATCTTGCAGCAAGGAGACAAAAACGTGCTAATACAGAGTCTGTCTTAACTAGAATCAGGAAATGCAGGTATTTTTATACATTTTCTAATAAGACATTGCCTACCAGGCTGACGTAGTGAATCACAAGTTTTGTCATCATCATTTTGTAGTGATTGTGTTTACAATATTCTGCTGGTACTATCAATTTTTGTGAGAAACTTCCTAAGAAAAACAACGTGGCCTTGGCTACCACCGGTTAGATATATGCAATGTTACCATTCAAGTTACTATGGCTAATTCGAGCACAAAGCAAGTATAGATTGCAGTTAATTTCTCTAACAGTCCTTTTGTCTATGTTATCTCTAACTTCTGCAGCTGTGCATGTTCTCATACTTCGTACAGAGATGATTGTTTAAAATCATTACATTACAGAATATAGCATTGTTCATTCATTTCTTCCTGACCTAGCAGATAATCACCTGCTTCTCAAGTACATTTCCAAAAGGCATAAACATGAATATTGCTGTGCCAGCAATTACTAGGTCAGAGGGTATCTTGCAAGTTTCAGAAAGCACACTGCAGTTTCAAAAAGCATCTTTTCAGTCTCATATGAAACTCAACTGTATATAAAACTATGCATATAAAATAGAATAAAAAATGTGTTAACTTATTTAGTTTCTAATTAGCATTAAGCACACACATTAATACATATTTTTCTGACATTTCCCCCCTGTTAATACTTTTTAATTCTATTTTCAAAAGAATAAACAGTTTGCTTCTTCTCCTAACCTCTTCCATTCAGGATTTGCAGTTAAGAGAGCCATTCAGTCTAAACTTATGAAAGTGTTTCACATTCTAACAATTCTTCAATTTCAGTACTTTGATACAAAGTCTCAGAAACTGATATATCTATAAATTCTTTGATTAACTTTTTCATGCAGGGCATACCACAACAAATACATGCTCCTAATAGGAGTAATCACACACAAATGGCAATCAGGATGTTCATTAGGATGGAATCCCACCCCCCAAACAAATTCTGGAAAAAGTCCATCAGAGGGTTCGGTCATAGCCGACACTTGCTGTATCACCTCAAGGTGGTCGTTTATCTCATGTTGATGATCAGGTATATATGCACAGCACTCTTCTTTGATTAAAGTGCACGTACCACCTCTCGCCGCTAGGGTGAAGTCAAGAGCCACTCGGTTCTGGAGCACTACAGTTCTCATAGCATTCAGTTCATCAGTTATCAATTCAAGAGCAGAAAAAGTTGCATTACTCATTACTTCGAGAAGTTTAGACAGTTTTCGCAGCTCCCAAATCGATTTCACTGCGCAATATGCAGGTAATATGCCTGCCCATGATATGACAGCATCACTCAAGTCCATGTGCGTCAGCTTGGTACCCACGGTATGATGGTCTTTCCAGCCTGCCTCGATCTGTTCCACTGGATTTTCAGGCTTCCTGACAGCTTTCTTGGCTACATCTCGGGTATTTCGAATATTTCCCTGAGGCAAAACTGCAGTGTGTCATATGGCCGGGACCCAGGTACCCCAAAAAAACAACTGCCGGACTAATTCTCAGGTAACCATTTATATGCTTTCTTACCACACACAAAATAATCCTCTACCTTAGTAGTTACTTTGCTACGAAATGGCTGCCCTGCATGAAACATTTTCCTATCTATTACAGATGGTTGTTTAAAAAGTACAGGATTACGTTGCACTTGAACTGTCTTATGCATGGACTCAAGAAATGAGTCATAATTTGAATTACAAACTGTACCCATTTTGTTTGCTTTGGTATAACATTTGTAATGTACAGTCACACTGCACCTGCTCCAACCCACTTGAATTGTGTCATTCTTATAGAAACATACAATTCCCTTTTGTGTCACAGGCAAATACAGTGCTACCTTATCACATGCTTTGATAGCTATGGTGTCATAAACCAAATTTTCCCAGGTCTCATTGACCCCTAGGGGGACTGCAGTCATTAATAATCCCCTGTATGCTGTTGGTATGGCTGTGCAAATCCAGCAATTCGAAATATTAAAAGTCTCAGCATACACACATGTAATTGCCTGATAAGTGTTAAAGTTCGGGTGCCAGTCTATGGCCGGCTCATCACGTTTAATCAGTTCAACTTTTGTGGTTGGGAAAAGGAAAGGCCACAACAAAAAGATCAATGTTATCAGTATAGCTATCAGAATTATTATGCAAGTTTTCTGAGGTTGTTCTGCACCTCTGTTAGCTCTATACCTGGTCATTTTGTTCTCGTTGCACAACAGTAACAAGGTTTTTGTCCAGTTCAAAGTTCTTAACCAGTTTACAGTGTGTCAAATGAATCCAGGACGCTCGCTCTGCGATCTTGACTGCAGTGGGTGTCGACAGTAGTACCTGGTACGGCCCTTCCCACTTTGGAGAACTCCAGTTTTTTCTCTTCACCACCTTCACCCAGATCTATGCGCCTGGGGCTACTGCTGCTTCGAATGGTCTGGTTCGCTCTTTATCCGAAACAGAATTTAACTGCAAAAGTTTGTTATTCAAAAATCGCCTCATATACCCTGCAAGTGAACTGTCAGCCTCCTGCTCTGCAGGCATGAGAGGTTTCCATTGAGGTGTATAATATGCCCTCCCAAACAGAACTTCAAAAGGAGTTAACCCTTTTGCATTTGGAACAGTTCTCATGCTCAACAGTGCCAGAGTTAAACAGTGCACCCAGTTCTTTTGTGTCTCACTAATCAATTTTCTAAGCTTGTTTTTCAAAACCCCATTATGCCTCTCTACTAATCCTGCAGATTGGGGGTGGTATGCACAATGATTTTTCAGAGAAATCCCAAAATAACGGCTAAGTTGTTGTATAGTTTGATTTACAAAGTGTGTGCCATTGTCACTATAAATCTTTTCTGGTATGCCAAATCTAGGAATAATTTCTTTAACGAGGACTTTTGCAACAGTAGCTGCATCTGGATTTTTAGTTGGAAAAGCTTCCACCCATTTGGAAAACATATCTATAATGACAAGGCAGTACTTCTTATTTTCGCATTTGTTCAGCTCTATAAAATCCATACAAATAGTATGGAACGGATACGGTGGTATAGGGAAACTCCCTTGCTTAGGTTTCAATGCCCCTTGTGCATGATGCTTGTTACAAACATGGCATGTTGCACAAACATTTTTTGTGTAGTTTGTAAATCCATATGTCGTAAACACTCGATTCACTAACTGTACCATCCCCCCTGTTGAGACATGGCACTGCCCATGGCTCAACAAAGCTGCATATCTAAACAAGTTAGATGGTAAAATCGGTTTCTTCTCTTTGGAGATGTACAGTCCCTTCTCAAGAATTGCTCCTCGTTTTATCCACTTCTGTTTTTCTACATTTGTAGTAAGTTTCTGCATTGTTTTTAACATTTCTAGGTCTAAAATCTCAGATGGTTGTAATTCCTCACTCAAAAGAAATACTTCTGAAGCTGAAGCTGCTTGTTTTGCAGCTGTATCAGCCCTCGCATTACCTTTTGAAATCCTATCCTGTTGTTTGGTATGAGCTACGCATTTGCAAATAGCTACTTTCTGAGGTAACTGAATAGAGTCTAATAAGTCTAAAATAAATTGCGCATGGTTAATTGGTTTACCAGTAGATGTTATCATTCCTCTATTTTTCCACTGCTGCGCAAAAACATGTACAGTAGGAAAAAGCATACTGACTGTCAGTAAAAATGTTCAATTTTTTTACCTTTTGCCAGGGTACATGCCCTTGTCAAAGCAATCAATTCTGCTGCTTGTGCAGATAAGTTGTGTGGTAAAGACTTTGCTTCTAAAATCTCGGTATCAGAAACTACTGCATACCCCACTAGATTCTGTCCTGTAGGACCCCTCCTGCACGAGCCATCCACATAGTATGTCACCTCGGCATCATCCAAGGGAACATCTGTGAGATCTTTTCTAGGTAGTGTCTTTTGCTCAATCTCCTGCAGGCAGCAGTGTGGTTTGCCATCTACAGGGGTTGGGAGCAAGGTTGACGGATTCAAAGTCGTACATCGTTCAATTGTCATATGAGGTTGGCTCAACAGTATAGTCATACAGGAAAGATGTCTAGCAGGAGAAAGATATGCTACTTTTTCTTGCAGTAAAATAATCGCGACTGCATGAGGCACTCTCAATGTGAGAGGGTGGAACAATACTACTGAGGCTGAAGCCTGCACCGCCATTGCAGCTGCGACTACGGCTTGTACACAGTGGGGCAAGGATCGCGCCACTGGGTCTAGTTGTGATGAATAGTAAGCTATGGGGTGTTGTTTGTCCCCATGCTGCTGTGTTAACACTGATGTCATATAACCTTGCTTACAGTCTACAGTTTGGAAAAATCGCTTATGATAGTTTGGTAATCCTAAAACTAAGGAAGAAGCTATCAGTTGTTTCAGTTTGCAGAAAGCTGATTCTGCTTCTGGTATCCACTGTAATAAATCTTGTGCTGCCATCGGCTTTTTGAATATCAAGTTAGTCAGCGGAGCAGATTCCAAAGCATAGTTTGGAATCCAACTCAGACAAAAGTTAGTAGTACCCAGGAAGGACATCATTTCCTTCTTGGTAGTTGGTTTAGGTGCTTGTAATATTGCTGTTTTTCTATCTTCATCTAATATCCCGCCTTCTTTGGATATTACATATCCAAGGTATTTGACCTGTTTTTTCCAAAGTTGCAGTTTGTTTTTGTTTACCTTGTGTCCTTGAGTGGCTAAAAATTGTAATAATGCTATGGTATCCTCTCTGCATTCTTGCTGAGCGGGGGCTGCCAGCAGAAAGTCGTCTACATAAAGTAAAATCTGACTGCCTTTCGGTGGGGTAAATCCCGCCAGGTTACTTGCCATTTCTTGTGCGAATATTGTTGGACTTTCACAATATCCCTGTGGTAGTCTCGTATATGTATACCGTTTCCCCTGAAATGTAAATGCAAACCAATATTGGCTATCAGGGTGTATCGGTATTGAGAAAAATGCATTGCTAATATCTACCACAGAAAAATACTTTTGTTGAGGTTTCAATTCATTCAATAAAGTGTGTGGATCTGGCACCGTAGGTGCCCTGGGTATAACTGCATCATTCACAGCTTGTAAATCTTGGACCATACGCCATTCTCCGTTTGCTTTCCTAACAGGAAATAAGGGTGTATTACATGGTGAATCAGGAGATTCTATTAAGACTCCTTCCTTAAGTAAGGCTGCTATTATAGGTTTGATTCCTATTTCTGCATCCTTTCTTAAGGGATACTGTCTCTGTTGAGGTCTAAATGCTGATTTTGGCGTGATAATAACTGGTCTTGCTGTACGAATTAGTCCTACATCTGATATCCCTGTCGACCAGAGAGTCTCTGGTATGTCTTGAACGGCTTTTTCTTCTTCCTCTAGTAAGAGTGCTACTCAGCTATCCTCACTTGCCTGTGAGTGCACAGCTGGGTGTGTCTGTGTTATCCAATTTAATTTCTGCTTTTGTACTCCTTGCTCAGAGAGTTCTAACTCTGTCTGCTTTTCCCATTTTGTGACTTTTTCTCCTAGGTCTGCCCACTTCAAATTTCTATCCTTAGTTAAACTCACATGTGGTAATAGATTAGATTTGTAAAGTGCTAGAAATTCCTGGGGCAATGAACAGCTTACTACACTGTTTCCTTCTGTGTCCCAGTACAAGTTTCGTAATACTAATCTGTTAGCATGGTTTCTAAACAGTTCTTGCTCATATTCTTTATCAGGTCCTGGTCTGTTACAGTAATATAGAGTGCAATGCAACAAATGCTGTTTGTCAGTGTCAAGGGAGGGGGATTTACTGATGGCTACGTTCATCAGTTCTTCGGTTACTGCCCCTGGACCAGTCGTAACTAAGTCCTGGCTGTACCAATAAAATGTTTCACCCTCCGGTCGCACTACAAAAGTATCCATTTGTCACTGTGCCTCCATACCCTGCATAGTTGGAACTATGGCTATGCCAAATATCTGCATTAGGTCTCTGCCCAAATGATTCACTGGGCATTTTGCAGAAACAACAATTTTGCTCTCCTGGGTCATCCCTGAAACTGGGTCAGTTATTGCTATGTTGTGAGAAAGTGGTTCCCGATACAGCTGTCCATTAGCTGCTTTCACTAGTATATAGTCAAGTGATTCTGAATTTTCTGGTAGTTTGGAAGGGTGTATCAGGGTCCGTGAAGCTCCTGAGTCACACACTAATTTAACTTCCCTCTACCAGAAGTGTAACTTCCGGTTTTGTGTCTGCTATAATGCTAAGTCCAAAATTTCATTTTCTTCATTATCTGTGAATTCATTTACATCCTCTATTTCTTCTGTCACATCCTCTACTCCTTCTATCACATTTGCATTTGCCTTTTCTTGTTTATTCCTACCCAGTGATTCTTGACTATCATATAGTCATTCCTCACCCTCCTTATCTTCTGTGGTTACCTTCTTATTTTGCCTGCAATCCCTTGCTAAAGGTCCCTTTTTCCCGCATTTGAAACATTCACCCCTTTTCTTTCTCTCCTCAAAGTCCTCTGATCGTTTATCAGATTGCTTGTTTCCCTGGGTATTTTTCTTACTCTTCTTCCCAGTTTGTACTACAAAAACTTCTGATCCGTCTTCTACTTCAAATACTTGAGCTTTCTTTTTCTTTTTGCTATTAAAATGCCTTTCGGCATGTCTTGCATATTCAAGTGGTGACTGTAATCTACTTGTACGATGATCTACCATGTGCTTTGTAATAAAGCTGCTAATGGGTGCAATACTGCCTTTTAAAAATGCATTCTTTAACTGTTGCTCATATGGGGAATCATGCTTTCGGTCTTCAGGTACCTGCATTACACAATGATTATTAAAACATTCTAATATATCTGGCATAATATCTATCAACAGTTTCACCTTCTTGTTGTATGCACTGATTTATGCACGTCTAATCAGCCCTAGGCTTCCATTTCTCAGATATTCGGTCTGTCAGACCTTTCACTCCGTTGTCCAGTTCTGCGTTACTATGTGGGAGTGGGTCTAAGCTCTGCATCACTAGGATTCCGGTTGCCACTGATCATGTGCCAATCTGGACCTACAATTTGTCTACTTTCTCTACCTCTTCTCCATTCAAATGGTAACAACCTCATGCCCTGAAAGTCTTCTAAATTAACTTTTGGATGGGGAATTCCCTCTGTGGCTTTCCGGATGTCTTCTGGTGTCCACGGTCTATATACTAGAAGAGTTGGATCCTGTCCTGCCTGCGGATTTGATACTTCTATGAGTGGACATATCTCTTCTTCACTCATAGCTTGTGAATTTTTATTCATTTCATATAATTCTATATCCCCTCTTAAGTTGCGTGTTCGAGACCTGGTCTCGACAGGATCTCTAACAAACGGTTTTGGTTTTGCAGGAACATCTGGGTATAGCGGAGGTGGATCAGCTTGCCCACTCGCTTCATATTCTGGTAAGGGAAGTGGAGGGGGTGGAGGAGGGGCTGTCGCTATTACCAAGTTATTGTCTTCTTTGTCTAAGAACATTGCTTTTGAATTTTTAATCTTTTGTTCCCTGCGGTTTGCTTCCTCAAGCCACCTGTGTGCCTGAGGGACTCCTAATTGTTGCTGCTTTTTTAGCTGACCTTTCGCGTCTGTTTTAAGTTGTCTAACAAGTTTAATAAGTGAAGGTTTATCTAAATTACCGTCAAATTTGTATTTATCAACCCATTTTGTATAATACTTAACATTATCAGCCCGCTGTAATTGCATATATTTCGCGTCTTCGTTTAAGGGCGGGTCTCGGGAACTTTTTGTGCACTGGTTTCCCATGCTAAGTTAGAAGTTGTTATGTAACCCTTTTTATCATGTGGTACCATGATTTTACACCTTTTCACAGTTTATCTAGAATAACTGCCTACCTATTCTGTTTCCCTGATCTATGACAAGACAGCAATCTTTTTGTCCCTGATCTGCACATGCAAATCTCCCTGAAAAAACAATACTGTAACAAGTCCCCGATATAAAATAGAAATAAGGTAAATTCCTCCTTACCTGACCCTCCATGTGTTGATCCACCGGAACGTTGACTTGTCCTCCAATCCCGGATCAGAAACAGTGGCTGGCCTCTTTCGAACGACAATTCAGTCTGAGGTCTTTCAAAACAGAAGAGCCGATGTGGCCGCTTCTCCATACGGGTACATGCCACCAGGCCCAATTCTGACCTGAGCCTAGAGTGAGAGATACTTTCCGGTCCGAAGGACCAAACTGTCAAAGGAAAAATATACTTTAAAAATGATCAAAACATGGTAGGTTCAGGTTAAGGCACTTTAATCTTGCAGCAAGGAGACAAAAATGTGCTAATACAGAGTTTGTCTAATTAGAATCAGGAAATGCAAGTATTTTTATACATTTTCTAATAAGACATTGCCTACCAAGCTGACGTAGTGAATCACAAGTTTTGTCATCATCATTTTGTAGTGATTGTTTTTACAATATTCTGCTGGTACTATCAATTTTTGTGAGAAACTTCCTAAGAAAAACAACGTGGCCTTGGCTACCACCGGTTAGATATATGCAATGTTACCTTTCAAAGTACTATGGCTAATTCGAGCACAAAGCAAGTATAGATTGCAGTTCATTTCTCTAACAGTCCTTTTGTCTATGTTATCTCTAACTTCTGCAGCTGTGCATGTTCTCATACTTCGAACAGAGCTGATTGTTTAAAATCATTACATTACAGAATATAGCATTGTTCATTCATTTCTTCCTGACCTAGCAGATAATGACCTGCTTCTCAAGTACATTTCCAAAAGACATAAACATGAATATTACTGTGCTAGCAATTACTAGGTCAGAGGGCATCTTGCAAGTTTCAGAAAGCACACTGCAGTTTCAAAAAGCATCTTTTCAGTCTCATATGAAACTCAACTGTATATAAAACTATGCATATAAAATAGAATAAAAAACATGTTAACTTATTTAGTTTCTAATTAGCATTAAGCACACACATTAATACATATTTTTCTGACAATAGAGAATCCAGACAAATTGAACACTACAGCGTGAACACCAAAATGGACAGGAAAATATTTTGGAACAATGATGTATAGACTTAAAGACAATGACAGCAATCAATCTGTAAAACAGATCTGTAGAAAAACAGAAAAAAACATATCCAAGAGCTTTTACAACATAGTCAAGCTCTCACCAAGGCAGATTATAAATGCTACAGCTTCAAAACAGTGCTGTCTCAGCTAAACAACAAACTTACAGAAAATTCAAACTGATGTAAGATTTTCATTTTTTTCACTTATTCACACAGTTAATTGGTACTCTCCTTTTTTGCCTGCTGTGCCTGTCAGTCTTGCAAATGTTTTAATTACTGCATTACCTGCTGCTACAAAAAACAGACAACTCAGTTTGTTGCTGCTTTCAACCACAAAAAAGCACCTTGGATCTAGGAATGTTGTCACGAACAGTTTAATAACCACACTGAAGCAAACGCTGAACAAGAAATAACATTGACAATATTACACAAAACGTTTTCGTCTTCAACTTCATCAGATGAAATCACCCTGGTGAACTCACCTTATATACATTAATAATTAAAAAAACATCCAATGACAGCACAGATCCAATTAAATAGTGAATTTAAAATATACTGATAAAATAACCACCAGTCTAGTGCATCATACCCCATAAATAATGTATATAAATATAAGATTGCTTGAATTAGACATTTATATATACAAATTCTTAAAAACCTTGTCCTATTAAAAAAACATATAAAATTCATCACAATACACTAAGTAATGTTAAATATGCTAAAATAACGGACATGTACTTATAACTTTGCAGACCTCAATTTCAATACTGGAATGAGGGAAATCATATCATTAAGACCCGGTGGTCAATTGGCCTCTAATATAATTTGCCAGTATAGTTCTCTATATTCTACTAGTGTTTCCCACATCCCACCTCTAGGGTCAACGAACAGTTCAAAGAACTTAAACTCTGCTAGTTTACATGTAATAGTATGTTTGTATAATGCATTATTTTCTTTTTTAGTCCTAATGTCATAAAGGTGCTCATAAATTCTTTGCTTGAGCTTCCTTTCACTCTTCCCAACATAAAATGAGTCACATTTTGTACAAGTTACTAAGTAAATAATACCTTTAGTATTACAATTTACAAAGGTACCTAATGTCAATTTCTTTTGCCTACCTGGTAAATATAATGATTCACCCAGAAAAAGGTGTGAACAATAACTACACCTTCCACATTTAAACAGGCCTGCTTTCTTTTTGGTAACGTTTTAAAACATTTTTTATTTCATCCCTCTCTCAAATATTCTTGATATTGTTACCCCCTCCTATAAATGAATTTTAGTTCATTGTCAAAAATGTGATTTAAATCAGATAACGTAGCAAAATTTTTCCATTCTTTGTTAATAATCCTTTTAACTATTCCTGACTGACCGTCATATGTAGTTATAATACCCAAGTCATAATTTTCACTTCTGTTTGCATTACTTACTTCTTGTAGGGTACTTGTTTCACTTGCCTAAAATAGGTGCAAACCTGCCCTTTCTCTCACCAGTAACTTCCCTACATATCTGATCAAAAAGTTCACCCGGATAACCTCTATTTAAAATAAACTTTTCAGTACTTCACATTCACTGTAGTAGGTAGTGTCATCAGAAGTCATTCTACTTAGGCGTACTATTTGACCTTTCAGTACACTTCTCTTCTGATGGGGTGGATGTGAGCTAGTGTAATGCAAATATGAATTCAAAAAAGTCTCTTTTCTATATATTTTAGACTTAAAACCATATTGTTCACACCTTTTTCTGGGTGAATCATTACATTTACCAGGTAGGCAAAAGAAATTGACATTAGGTACCTTTGTAAATTGTAATATTAAATGTATTGTTTACTTAGTAACTTGTACAAAATGTGACTCATTTTATGTTGGGAAGAGTGAAAGGAAGCTCAAGCAAAGAATTTATGAGCACCTTTATGACATTAGGACTAAAAAAGAAAATAATGCATTATACAAACATACTATTACATGTAAACTAGCAGAGTTTAAGTTCTTTGTTTTAGAAACTGTATTAGTTGACCCTAGAGGTGGGATGTGGGAAACACTAGTAGAATATAAAGAACTATACTGGCAAATTATATTAGAGGTCAGTAGACCACCAGGTCTTAATGATATGATTTCCCTCATTCCAGTATTGAAATTGAGGTCTGCAAAGTTAAGTACATGTCCATTATTTTAGCATATTTAACATTACTTAGTGTATTGTGATGAATTTTATATGTTTTTTTAATAGGACAAGGTTTTTAAGAATTTGTATATATAAATGTCTAATTCAAGCAATCTTATATTTATATACATTATTTATGGGGTATGATGCACTAGACTGGTGCTTATTTTATCAGTATATTTTACATTCACTATTTAATTAGATCTGTGCTGTCATTGGATTTTTTTTAAATTATTTATGTATATAAGGTGAGTTCACCAGGGTGATTTCATCTGATGAAGTTGTAGACGAAAATGTTTTGTGTAATATTGTCAATGTTATTTCTTGTTCAGCATTTGCTTCAGTGTGGTTATTAAACTGTTTGTGACAACATTCCTGGATCCAAGGCGCTTTTTTGTAGTTAATTGTGACTTTTTGCACCTTCCGGTTGTTTTTTGTTGTTGCTGCTTTCCCCTTATACTTTTTATCACTGCGGCATAAGTTTTAACTGCTGTATTCTCTGCTGCCATGTCCTCTGGTTCCTTCTCCACATTGCCACCAACAGCACTTCTGATAGTTATTTGCCATCTCACCCCAACAGACTCACTTACTCCATCCTTCAATGACAGCTAAATGCTGCTCATTTGTACCATCCACCATACAATAATCTTTGCTTATATTCTGATGTTCCATATTGAATAAATTTTTTTCCCAAATTCTTGTTTTCCACCTTCCAACTCTTTACAGTTTTTCTGTCCTCCTACTCCATGATCCTGCTTCACTTAGGCCTCTTCCTTGCTGCTGTAGGATCCCTTCAGCACCATCTAGCAGTTCCAAAGAGTAGGGGAAGTTCCTTGGTGCATGGCCAAAGTCAGTATGAATACCAGCTAACTTCACCCGTGAAACCAGGCCATTGGCCTAGTCTAACCCAGTCAACAAAGTGCAAATAAATACATAAATACCTCAGAGGCCTAGTAACACACTGCTTGGACAGCACTGTGGTTAGATTCACACTAAAGAAAGAGAACATGGTAACCTGCCCTGGAAATACTGGCCTCAGTTCTATTGGAAGTAAACAAGAAACCCAAGAGGAGGCAACTAGATGGGGTGGAGTTTCACAACCTTCTGTCGCCATCTTGGAACTAGAGAGAGAAGACAAAGGCACAGATAGAGATACAAGCTCTAAGACTTTCATTATGTTTTCCCAGTGCATATTTACTGATGTAGGAGATGGGGGCTACAATAAGACAAAAGGTCAGTCAGAACTGAAAGAAGTGCTTTCTTCTTTGAATCTCCCTGCCATACCTTTTTTTCAGCATCTACTTACAGCATTTTTCCTATACCGTTTTTTTTTTTTTTTTTTTTGCCAAAACTGGATGAGGGAGCAGAAAAAGCCTTGGAAAATTTACACACAGACTAAACATTTTGAAATATTCTCTGTTTTATCAGTTTATCACTGTCATTTTTCCCCAAAGAGAACTTACCTGCCAAACAATGGAACAGCACATGACTGATGTTGATAAACAAAAGCCCTTAAAGGAGCACTCTCTTTGGCAGCAGGAAAGCTCTAAAGGGCTTGGTGCCCAAACCAGTCTTTTTAGTCAGCTCAGCTTGAGCTGAACAATGGTTTGGGTACGTGGAAGGTGTCCTGAAGCTTTGGAAGCCAACTGGTGTTGTATCCTATGTAGGATATAACCCATATATCTCAGGCTGCTGCAACAGTGAGCAATATGAATGACATATATGCCTTACGTTTTTCTTTATTTCTGACAGGGATTTCTAGAGAAACATACCTATGTTTGTCAAGAAAAAAACTCCAAGAGACAGGTAAAGCATTTTGGCCAGGCAGTGTAAGATTCCCCAGCAAGAGTCTCTCTCCTTTGACAATCAGGGGTATTACAACAGCCAAGAACATTTGTAACCCTTATCCATGGTGGCTGCAGGGACTACACCATAGTAAGCCAGGGAAAAAATATATAAATGGTCTGAGGAACCAGCAATGGCTACAGCAGAGTCACCCACCTGCAGCTGTGGCACTTTAGCAGCCTGCTGTGGTGGCAAAGTTTTTTTTTTGTGTTTTTTTTTAAATAACTTTCTTCTTTTTGCAGCTGGAAGAACAATCAACCAAGGAACAATTAAGTTATTCCATGGTTATGCCAAAAAAGATGTTTGATTCATATGGAAGCCTGGGAGCAGTAGTCAGTAAAAAGTAAAGTTGTGTACACTTACCATAAATGTAGATGTTCGAGTGTATTCACTGTTGCAGTCATTACATTGGGCAACCTGCCAGCAGGATTACCCAACTGTAATGACTGCAACAGTGAAACATGAACATCAGACACCTTGTTAAAATGTAACTTTTTCTTCATAAAAATGCAATGGAAAGCACTTTACATACACAACTCAGCACCCCCAAAGTAAAATAATACAACTTTCATCAGAGAAAAAATACTTCAAATTAGTTTTGACATTTTACCACAAAAGTAAAAATGTGACACTCCAGTTCAAAAGTAATTAAAAAGAGCTTTAATATCTTACAGAAAAAGTACAACTTTTGTGAGAAAAATTTAAGTGGAAGTTTTTTTCCCCAAATGGAAATTATCCGTCCAACAATGGAACAGCACTAATAGGGTATCAACCCTCAAAAGCCTGCAAGAGGAGGATTCTTCAGCAGCAGGAAAGCTCTAAAGGGATTAGCATTCAAATTGACCTTTTTAGTTAGCTCAGTTTGAGCTGACAATGATTCAAAAACATGGAAAGTGCCCTGAAAGCTGGTCTGTTACACACTTACCAGGCAATAACTCTTATAGTGAAGGTGATTTCAGCAATGGTCCATATGAGGATCATCAAAAGTGGCCAAACTTCCATGCCAGACATGACTATATCCCAGTATAACCCAAACTGAAGGAAACTATAAAGCTATTGCACCACGGCTCATCCTTTACATGTTTCTGATTTTGTTATATATTATTTTTACTTATTTGTGTTAAAAAACAGTTTCCTAATAAATGCACAATAAAATCTAAATTGGACAGCAGAGTAGCAGAGGGATTGGTATGACTTTCTCCAGTTTGGTTCCCGGCTGGTGTGCCTTCTGTATCAAGTATGCATACCTTCACCACATCCATGTGGAATTTTACTAATTAACCCTGCTTATTTCCACATCCTGAAGGATACATCACAGGTGAAATTCTGATCCTGCAAACAGCACACACAGGAGCGGCCTTAGGTCAACCTGTGCCCTAGGCTAAAGGGCTCCACAGCGCCCCCACCACACTACCTGGTGGCCCCATCCTGGTCTCCTTACACCAAATAAATACTGGTAAAGTGCCCCTGTTAGAGTGGTGCCCTACGGGGCCGCCTAGTTGGCCTATGCCTAAGGCCGGCTATGAGCACACAGAGTTTGCCACACGTGATTATGTATGCAAGTCTGCAGCCTGTAAATGAGCTTGTACCACATGCAGTATTAGTTTGAACATTCTGTCTTCCACTGCTCAGGACCTAGTCTCTCTTCCTCTGCAAACAGAGTGACATGATAAAGTCTAGCTTCCCAATGACCAACAACTAGTTTAAAAAAATAACCACAGAATGACTACAATTTAAATTTAAAAATAAGTAAACCAAGAAAGCAATATAATTATATTCAAGATCAGGACATAAATTTTTACCCTTATGACATCACTTGAATGCCAGACAAGCCCGAACATGCACAGACTATAGATGGGAACGATTAGTAAAATATATTGGAACTGATGAACTTTTGTTTAATACTCATACGCTCACTATCATTTGTCCACCTAAGTCTCCGTGGAGACATCTTGCAAGAGAGTTTTTGCACACAGCTTTTATTATTAATTTATAGAGTACTAGACCCTGTTCTGCAACCTATTCACATTGTGTGTTAGAATTGCAGCAGGAACAAATAATCCTCACAAGATTAGATCAAATTTCTTCAAGACCTGGCTTACAGCGAAGGACTACAGCATCTCTTTCTCTTCTGTTTATTCTATCACGTTCTTAAAGAATACCCATGTGTGACATAAAAAAGGACCTCTTGTTTTGCTAAACATACACCCTAGTGGCTTGAAGACAAGACACTTGCCCTCAGTAAAACCATACCATTAAACATGACATCATATTTCAATGACTCCCACATGTATGGAATAAACTCCCTCGCTCAAGCTCAGCCCATCGCTCCATACCTTCAAGAAAAAACAAGATGACTACAAGACCACCTGTAAGTTTCAACTGCCAATCTAGCACATCAAGATCTTCAATGGGAAATGGGACCAGAGTTTCCATTAGAAGAGTTTGGGATGCTTGTATTGTACATTGGGAAAGGATCTTTAAGTCAGTCCCCTCCACATTGGAGTTTTGTTTGCTGGGCACAAGTCGAGATGGCAGGGTTGGATTGAGAAAGAAAGTTATACTTGTATTGAATGCATATGTATCAATATTGGAAAAAAAAGTGGAAGGGGAATAGTGTGTGCAAGATAGTTTAGTTTTTAAAAAATTGGATTATGAATGTCTGCAACAAGGTTAGGCGATTTTAGCAATTATTAGACTAGGCAGCTGTATGTCTTGCAGGAGATTGTTTTGCATTATACTGTTTGTACTTCTAATGGACTACATTGTGGCATAAGTATTTGTATGTGAATAATGTATGAATTATATGTTTTGTTTTTTGCTTGTCTTTGTAGGCTTTGTATCAGAACATTTCCACAAGTCTTAGTTAAAAAAATAAATAAATAAATAAAATAAAACGGTCTCAAAACATATGAATAATGTCAGTCTCACATCTCCAACATTTCCCGGATTGGTCAAAATCTACCCCTTGGGGTTTTGTACCAACTATAAATTCATTGCATATAATGATCTCAAATCAGGGGAAGGTCTTTCAGTTTGTATATTCTGCACAAGCATTCTTTCCCTTCAGCGCATGAAAAATCAACACCCTCACTTAGTCCGTATTTTATTCTTAGCCTGTCCATCATATTTCCATATTTGTGACACATAAGGAATAAACATAGCTTGACACATGAAATCTTTCCATTTCTCCCGCATATATATCTGGGTAACTATACTCAATCCATCAATCTAGTCCCCCTAAGATATTTCTTAGGCCTAGTTCACTGGCCCAGTGTCTTGACAGCTTGCTTAAGTTGCTCAGACTCCAACTGCACTCCTTCAGGTATTTATCCCTAAAACTTAGCTAATCCATGAAACCAATATGCCCCTCCTCTCCTGTCAAGCACAAGTCACCTACAAATATAATTCAACCTTCCACAGATGTGTAATCCTTGACTCTAAAGATTATGAATATTCCAAAGACCCATCAGTGAAAGTCTCAAAAGCACTCCAGAATTACAGCAGTAAACCTCTCATGCTGACTAATGCATCACTATTTTAGGCTGTTTTCCAAAACAGCAGCTCAAGAGCTTGTAATCCGCTTGTGCCTTACAAACCAGTTTTATTCAGTTTACATGCTGCACCCAGTGAAGAAAGTATTAAGTTATGAGACCGTCTAGGTAACCTTTTGCAACAAACACACAGCTTATTTCATTCTAGCTATTACTTGGGTATAAAAGAATGGAAGCTCCCCAGCAAGACATTACAGCAGAAGTTTAGAGTAGGTTAATTGCAGCATATATATGACTGGAAAATCTATAAAAGAGTTGTAAGAGTAAGTGGTAGCATGTATGTAGTTACCACTGCAAGCTTTAAAATCACACACACCAGATGGTTTTCCTGCAATTTTGGACGAATGGTGTTGGCAAATGCAATAAAACATTTTAAAATGTAGTGTGTGAAGCAGTTTGCAAACAAATGATTAACTTTACAAACAGTTGCACTGCATTTGTTACATTAATGGATAGGATATACAAAAGCACGTGTGTGTTCTGTTACATTTGGAGATATAAGCAGCTAATAAAGGCACTATTTTCATTCTTCACTGAAAATACTGGAAGTTGTTAGGGAAACAATTTTTTTTTTTTTTTTTGGTAAAACCTTCCCCCTTCTGTACTGGCATAGTGGAAATACCTTGGAAAGCTACTAACTTACAGCTTTTAAAAGGTAGGTCAGATGAGCTTATACTGATTAAAATACAAAACAGGAACATTTTGAACACATTAAGCACACACCCTAAAAAGCATAACAAGCTTAGGACATCATTTTAAGAAGCTCATTAATATTTTTCACTCAGAAGGATCAATTACTAACAGGACTAAAGCTTGCAAATATATGTCCAGAGCTATCCAGCTAAATTAAACCGAATTAGAGAGAGAGATGTTTACAGCCCTTTGGAAAACACTTAAAGGGAGTGTTTCAGGACTTGATAGAATAACTACAGGCGTGTGTGTTATACTGCAGGAATCTGTATAACAAACCAATTGCAAGGAAAAAAGTTATGTACTCACCATAACGTTCCATATTTGTAGTCCATCTCGCCCTTCATTCTTATACATGGGATCGGAGCCAATCCTCGAATTGGACTCGGCCTTTTTACAAGCTCAAAGTCTTCTAGTTGGCTCGTGGTTAGGCAGGTATCCCATGGTGTACCAGTACAATCCCCAGATCTTGTTTGCTGCTAAGAGAAATAACAATCATATAGAAAGAACCCAATAATAAAAGGTCTGCAGTGAATAATAATACAAATATTTTTCCGTCTCCAGACACTTTCAGAATGGGGGTAGGAGGGTGGATTCGTAAGAATGATGGACTACAAACATGGAACATTATATGGTGAGTACATAACTTCTTTATGTTCTTTAGTCCTATCTCACCTTCATTCTTACACATGGGACAGTATCCCTAGCACCTTATTCTTGGATGGCTCAAGGAAAAATACTCCTGAGTACTGTGGAACCAAAGGATGCTCTACCCTGGAGGTCAAATCCAATTTGTAATAAGTAATAAATGTGTGAGGGGTAGCCCAAGTTGCTGCTGCGCAGATATTATCAAGTGGGACCCTGGCTTGACAGGCTGCAGAGGCAGACTGAGATCTCGTAGAATGAGCCTTAATTTTGAAAGGTAAAGGCTTATCATCAGAAGTGTAAATATAAGCTATACAGCTAGCAATCCAATTAGAGGGGGTCACTTTGGAAACTGGTAGACCTATTCTGGAGTCGAAGAAGGAAATGAAAAATTGGTCTGACTTCCTGAATTCCTTAGTCTGGTGCAAATAAAAATGTAATTGTTTATGAACATCCAACTGATGAAACCTGTACTCTGCTGCACTGGAATGATTAGGAAGTAGACCAGAAGTTCTATGGATTGGTTCAAAGTGCTATGGGAACAGACCTTGGGGACAAAGGATGGATTAGTACGAAGAGATACTCTGTCTTTGTGAAATATCAGATAAGGGGGTTTGACAGACAGTGCTTGTAACTGTGACACTCGTCTACCAGATGTGATTGCCACCAGAAAAAAAGTTTTCCAAGACAGAAATTTTAAAGGCGATGAATGAGAAGGCTCAAAGGGTGGAGACATTCATTTGGATAGCACAAAATTCAAGTCCCATGAAGCATCTGGTTCCTGAAATGGGGGTCTTAAAGTGGCACCTTTCAGGAAGGTCTTGCACAACATATGTGACATCAGATTAGAATTTTGTAGGCCTAGATGAAAATTAGAAATTTCTACCAATTGAACCTTGATTGCAGCAGCCACAGATCTCTGGTGGAAAAGGTCAGACAAAAATTCCAAAACCACCGGAATGGAAGCAGTATAAGGGTCAACATTCTATTTCTCAGCCCAGATAGAGAACCACCTCCTATTTCCTGGAATATAATTTCCTAGTGGAGGGTTTATGAGAGGATGTAAAGATATGAGTTACAGAGGGTGAGAAGTTGTGAAGCCTGACTAGGGATGGAACTGGTGCAGCCAAGCTGTCAAACTGAGGGTGTGTAAGGTGGGGTGAAGCAAATCTGACATATGCGTCAAGAGATCTGGCACTAGGTCCAGAATCCATGGATCAAAATGAGGCCCGAGAAAGGGGAACCAAACTTGTTGAGGCCAGTAAGGAGTAGAGGATTAGTTTGCTTCCCAGCTGATTTGCTTTTCTGAATCACCTTGGATATGACAGGAAAGGGAGGGAAAGCATAAAAGAGACCCAGAGGCCAATCGTGAACAAGTGCATTTCTTGATGACTCCCCCAGAGGGGGGATGAGGGAGAAATAGCTGCTGCATTTGGCATTGATTGAGCTGGCAAAGAGATTGCAGCAAGGCTGTCCCCATCTGCGGAAAATCTGCTCCGCTATTTCCTGCTTCAGAGACCACATGTGAGGCATCAAAATTGCCCGGCTGATTTTGTCGGCTATCACGTTGGTTGTCCCCAGGATGTGCATCACCACCAGAAAGTGCTGGTAAGATATCACCCATTTCCAAACTTGAATGGCCTCTCAACAGAGTGGGTATGATCTGGTTCCGCCTTGTTTGTTGATATACCATACTAACCGACATGTTGTCTGATTGTATTGCAATTGTCCCAAGAGGAAGAAGGTCGTGACGTGCTTGCAACCCCAGGAGCACCACCATCATCTCTAGAACACTGACATGCAGGTGAGCCTCATATTCTTGCCATGTGCCTTGGACAGTCCTGCCTAGATAATGCCCCCCACCCTATCTGTAAGGCATCTGTGGTCACAGTGGCAATGGTTTGGCGAGGGACAAATGGAGTGCCCGTGGTTAACTGATTGGGTTGAATCCACCAAATGAGGTCCTTCTTGCAAGAGTCTGTCAGCAGAATGTGATGAGTTAAGGGTAGTTGTTGAAAGGAGAAGAATCCGCATGTGTAGTCTGGCTAGCGGCACTAGTAGAATGGTAGAAGCCATGGTCCCTAGAAGCTTAAGAAAAGTCTTGGCCCTTGATGTTTCAGAGGGGGAGAAGATGGTGATTTTGAAGAACTAGATTCTGTGCCCTTTCTACTGGAAGACGAGCCAACATGGCTACTGTGTCTATTTCTGCGCCTATAAAAATCACAAATTGAGAGGTCAATAAGGCAGATTTTTCCCAATTGATAGTAATCCCCAACTGGGCACAAAGTTGAATAGTAACGTCCCTGGTCTGAAACAGTAGATGCCTGGTGGGGGCGGTCAGGATCCAGTTGTCCAGATACGGAAACACCTGGAATCCTCAATGTCTCAGGTGAGCTGTCACTACTGCCATACACTTGGTGAACACCCTGGGGGCTGTGGTGAGACCAAAGGGCAGAGCACGAAACTGGTAGTGACTGGCTCCCAGCCAGAAGCATAGATGACTCCTCGACACCCTGTCCATTCTTTCCCTAGTAACGGGAGTATAGACTGCAGTGTCACCATCTGGAACTTGTCCTTCTTTACGGATTTATTTAATTTGCTGAGGTCCAAGATGGGCCTCCAGTCCCCTGTATGTTTGGGCACTAAAAATAATCTGGAGTAAGTTCCAAATCCTATTTGGTCTGCGGGGATGGTTTGGATGACTCTTTTTTGCCAGCAACTTATTGACCTCCACAGTTGCTTGATCCCTGTTATTGGGTGGAACATCTGGGATCCTCTTGGGAACATGAGGTGTCAGAGAAATGGGTATGGAATAACCTCTGGTGATAATTCTTTGTTCCCATCTGTCTTGAGTGATACTTAGCCAGGCTTCCAGATGCAAAGAAATGCAACCCCCAACTGGCTCCAGAGAAGCACAGTCGGGCCCCACATCAGGAGCGCTGGTAGAGCCGGCCCCGAAACAAATCATGACCTCTCTAGTTCTGCGGTCCGCCCCTGCCTCTAGGGCGATGTCTACCATTTCCTCCTCCTCCTTTGCCTCTGAAGGAGGAGTCATCCTGTGCATCCTGGAAAAACCTCTGGGACTTCTTGAACCACATTTTACCACCTCTCTGACCCTTAGGGTATGGTTTAGAGGGGGCGGTAAAATGTACTCCCACGGCAGAGTGCGTTTTCCCTTTTTGCTCGCACTGGGTGAGTGTATCCTGTACCTTAGGTCAAACAGTGAAGAACCAAAGGGGCATTGGTAAAGGTAGACTTGAATGGTTCCGCAAAATTACACAAGCACATCCAGGAATGACACCTTAGGGAAATTCCTGAACCCACTGCTCTGCTCGCTCCATCGGCTGCATAAGAGGTGAGCCTCATGGGCGAGTTGACAATAGAGTTCAAGGTGGACAACTGGGCAGATACCTTCTCAGGGACTCCCTCAGTGGATGTACCTTGTAGAGTCTCTCAACTCCTTAAGGAGATCTCTCTGACGCCTCGTGAAGTGTGTAAGGTAGTTCAGCAATCTAAGAGTAAATGCCGCTGACAAAAATATACGCTTCCTGTATCTGTCCCTCATTCAAGATTCTTTATTTAGCGGATGGACAGAAGTCATCTTCGCTAGCTCCTTCTTATTGGCCGCTGCCAACACCATGGCATCTACGGGAACACCCTTTGACACAAATTCCTTCTCCTTGGGAGCTGATAGAAATGTATCTGGTCTCCTGGGGACTGGCTCCACCGCATCAGGAGTATCCCACACCTTCCGAATAAAGAGCTCTAGCAGTTCATCAAAAGGTGGAGACAACCAAGAGGCTGAAGGTTGAGACCCGAAAGCCTTCAGGTACACCAACTCCTCATCAAAAGGGGTGACTGGGCCAGCCGCACCTCTGCTTAAGGATCTCCAGGATGTCTAAAAAGGAGACATCATCAGAGGACGACTTGGGGGACCCTTCTGACTCCTTGTGGTAGATGTCAGAGGTAAGGAGACTCATCCTGGGAGTCTAAATGCTTCCCCTTGCATATTCTCCTCCGTGGGGGCTCCTCGGAAGGATATTCTGGGGAGGTCTCGGAACAATGGGGGCCACCAGCCGGTGGCTCCTGAGGTTGCGGGTCTCTGCTGTCCAGAGAGGGAGTAGGTGCTGAGGCAGAAGTAGGTGCCCTAGGGGGAAAAGTGTCGGTACTCCTGGTAGGAGCGGATGATCAGGACAGAACACTCATCATCTCGAAGTCAGACCACTCTGGCTCCGAAGACCTTCCCGGCTCCGAGGAGACGGAGGATGCCATTGGTTCCAGAGCCATCAGCTCTGAGATAGATGTAGGGTCCAAGCTCACCCTAGCAGACGCGCCAAGAGGAAGGCCCGGAACTGAAGAGGTTCGGTTCCAGGTGTCCCTGGTGGGGCCGACCAGGGAGCTTCGGCTCCTACACACACACACCATGGACTGCACCCAGTGTGTTGGAGCGGAACTCAGCTCCGAAACAACCTCAGGGGGAGCTGGAACCAAGGGTTCCACCAGCAGTACCAAACACTCTGAAAGACCAGCGTGGCTCGGAGGAGGAATCTCAGAAGGGGTAATGGACTCAAGTGGCCCTGGAACCGACTGGGTCGCAGCCAACATTTTAGGTAAGGCAGATGACTTCAGGAGTCTCAGCACTACTCTCTCCACACCTTCTTCTGATAAGCTCCTGGAAAGATCTGGAAGACAGTGTGGGAGAATGGGATCTCTGCAATATGGGTGACCTTAACATAGGGGAGACCGGTAAAGTATGTGTAGACCGGCTTCAATGTCTACTATCAGTGGTCAGCTCCGAACTACCTGGTGCCAACACTGTAGCAACAGTAGTAGTAGTAGTAGACCCTTTGATCAGCTCCGAACTCAGTAAAGCTGAGGAGGCAGCAGGTTTGCCAGATTTGGAAATTTTGAGAGGCAGCTTCGTTGCACCAGCCAGCATTGGGGAAGGCCTCTTAGAAGATTTAGATTTCTCCTTTTTAGATCCATGAGACTTAGCAGAGGAGGAAGAACTAGCCAGCTCTTCCTCAAATGAGGGCTTAAGGAAACCTTTTAATACGAGTTTATTTTTCCTCTCCTGCAATACCCTGGCACTAAATGAGTGACAAAAATAGGCATGTTTCCTGTAAGTGGATGGCCCCAAGAGAGTATACGCAGTTACTGTGGCCATCCATTATAGACATCTTCTGTGTTTGCATTTCACACACTTTTTAAAGCCAGATGGCTTATGATCCTTGACCTCCTTAGACATCTCACAGAAGATTGCAATCAGACACACAGAGAAGAAAGGGAAAGTGGGAGGACTAGGTCCTCTAACTTAAACGGGTCTACCCTTTAAAGTACCAACAAAGATACAATCATGAGGACTAGGTCCTCTAACTTAAACGGGCCTAGCCCTGGCAGAGAAGGAAGGGAGAAAATTTAGGTCCTCTAACTAAAACGGACCTAGAATGAAAGGTACAGAAGACAAATTCAACAGTCTCGCACACACACTAAAGAAATACAATTTCTAATAATTCAAATAAAGAGAACCAAGATAAAAAAAAAAAAACAACATTCTGAATACAAATATAAATGCAAATACCAATAAGCGGAAAACTCCGCAAGCAAAAGCTATTTATTTTAATATAAGAGAGAAACTTGTCTAAATATTGAAAAAATGCACACACAGTCTAAACTACGTGCACAGGTGCCTACGACCACTAATATCAACAGTATCAGAACTAGGTATACAATATATATGTATATATATATATATATATATATATATTTTTTTTTTTTATTATTATTTTAACAACCCAGTGAAAAATCAAATTGGCACACAGGATGCCAATGAGAATGCTAAGGCCAACGGCCAACTATTCTCAGAGACACAACACAAAAAGCACTCTAGAAAATGCTAACTTCAAAAACGACACTAACAGCAGCTATATAAAGCTATTTAAATATGAAAATAGAATTTATCCAAAAATTTAACAGAATGTGTTAGACTTGGCCATGGCCAAGAAGCAGCACATCTGAACTCGTCAACGCAGAAACGAGATCTGGGGATTGTACTGATGCACCATGGGATACCTACCTAGCCACAAGCCAACTAGAAGACTATGAGCTTGTAAAAAGGCAGTCGGAGCTTAGGATCGGCTCTGAACCCATGTGTATGTATGAAGGCGAAAGAGGACTACAGAACATGTACAGTTGTGTAATATCTTACCAGAACAGCAGATGTCTTGCTTTTCACTGTTGTAGTATTCCTTACAAAAGGGATATCTTGCCGTGGATAGCCATACATCTGGCCAGCATAACAAAGACTTGGGCCCTTCCAATAGCTTCCAAGCATAAGGTATAGGAGTGCCAAATCTACAGAACTGAATTGCCAGGAGAATCACAGCAACCAAAAAAGAAAGTAACAAGAGGACATGTTTATCCAGAAAGCGGAAGAAAAAAAACCCTTTGGGCCAGAAACTTAAATAGGGGGAAGGTGGGATGGATGCAATACTGAAGCAACGAAAAGTTGGACAACTACTGTTAAGATCACATATGTCCTCTTCTTTATTATTGCAGTATTCCTTCCGAAGTTAGAGTACTAAAGCTACTGAAAAAGGTAGGAAGAGGAAGCAACAGAACACTGCAAAAACCCATGGAGAATGGTCCTGGCAAAACCTGTCCTAGCCCCTAGACACCACACCTTAGTGTAGTGCTTAGTAAAAGTATGCACAGGAGACCAAGTAGCAGCTTCCAAAATAGACTGTGCATCAAGCCCCTTGAAAAAAAGCTAAAGATGAGACCACTTCCCTAGTAGAATGAGCACAGAGGAAGGAAGCGGCTTACTATGAAAATAACAAAATAAATAGAGAAATTCAAGAGGAGATGGTTTGCTAAGAAACAGCTTAACCTAATTTCTTGGTATGAAAAGAAACAAAAGGCTGCTCAGATTTCCTAATATCCATAGTCTTATCTAAGTAGCATCTGAGCTGTCTTTGCAGATGCAAAGAATGATGGCCCCTCTTGCTACTATTTTGAGGAGAGGTGAAAAAGGAAGGAAGATGAATGGTCTGATTTAAAGACAAGTAACTGACCACTTCAGGCATAAAACAAAGACTGGTTTGAAGAAATAATCTGTGTGAAAAACAGAAAAGGAACTGCCATTGAGTCTGCAACTCAGAGACACTCTTGGCAAAAGTCAGAGCCACCAGCAACACAATATTCCAGGTATACAACTGCAAGGTAGAAGCAGCTGCAGTTTCTGCAGGTGGTAGAGTCTGCACCTCAATAATAAAACTAAGGTCCCAGGAAAGAGGAATTTGGCTTCTGTGGAGGCCTAACATGAAGGACACTTTTTAAAAGTTGTTTAAACTAAAATAGAGGAAAGTGGTGGATTTAAAGGCAAACAAGCAGAAATGGTGGACAGATTAGCTTTAATAAACATGTATACAAGACCAGAAGTGAGCAAATCACACAAAGAATGAACTGCAGGATTACACACCAACAGAGGATCCTGTTTTGTGACACCAAAGTCTTTTGCATTTAGTAACAAGATTTTCTAGTAGTGAGTTTCTTGGTCTCCTGCAGAACACAAAGCATGTTCTCAGAAAACTAGTGTCAAAGGGATTTAAAACTATCCTCCAGACAGTTAACTGTAGAGTGAAAAGACGAGGGTGAATGACAGAGCTCTTGTACTTTGTGAGAAAATCCATCTGATGAGATAATTTTTTATTGCTCCCTGACAGGTGAAAGAGAAGGGGAAATCAATGCTGTCTAGGCCAAAATGGAGTCACCAGCAAGATTGCGTAAACCCCTCTGCAACAGAAAGAGGGTATAAGCATACAAGAACATACTCTTTCCAAGAAATAGGCATTGCATCCACTGTGTAAGCCAGAGGACACTCTGGAACAGAATTTGGGAAGCTGTCTGTTCAGAGGGGAGGCAAAATACCTACTTGAGGAACAACCCAGAGATGGACAACATCCAGGGAAATCCTCCCAGTTAAGCATCACTTGTGATGATCTGTCCAGGAGCTACTCAATCTGTCTGCCACCAGAGTGCATTCTGAGGGAATGTAAACTGCCTGAAGAGTGAAATGATTATGGACAGCAAAATCTCAGACAATGAAGGTAAGCTTGCAAAGATGGTAAGACGTTGTGCCCCCTCCCACATGTTTATCAACCACATGACTCTGATGTTGTCTATAAAAAGTTTGAGCTGACCTGGAACCCAGAGTGAGCTCAAAGCCTGAGAAGCTAAAAGCAGACCCCCTCAGCTCCTTGATGATGATATACCTGTGGGGAAGATCAAAACCTTTGGACTCTGACATCGTTGGAGGAAGTTCCTCAACCCAGGTCTGAAGCATCTTTAAACAGTTTGTGAATAGGGGAAAGAACCTAAAAAGGAACAGCTAAATTCAGCGAAATCAGGTGAATCTCCATATGAACTCTCATCTATGACAATGAAAAAGCTGGATGGGGAAATCCACAGGATGACAATGCTGCAGCCAGATTGTTTTGAGGTACCACTGGAGCTTCTGCATGTAGAGCCTGGCCAATGGAACAGCTGGAATGATGGAGACCATAAACACCAGGGCTCAAAAAACTCTTACAGCTATCATCTGTAAAGTAAGGACAGAGTGGAATGTGGTGGTCAAAGGACCAAGGTAAGAGGAAGAAAAATAATCACTGAAAGGGTTTGGATCTGCATCCCAAGGAAATCTGGTCAACTGAAGGGGTCAAAATTGACATTTTGAAACTGTGTGTGCGAATGCAACATCCTGCGGAAACAGCTACTGACAGGTGGCTTGAATAAGCAGGTCATCCAGACACGGAAATATCTGAACACTGTGGTGTCTGCAAAAGGCTATGACCAGGGTGAGAGACACTGTGAAAACCCTTGCTGCTGTAGAAAGATGAAAAGGCAAAGCAGAGACCTGAAAATGTGAGGCAGAAAAGAGAACCATAAATACTTTCTGAAGACAGGGGTAAATAGGAATAATAGGCATATTTCAGGTTGAGAGAGAACCAGAAACGTATGTGAAAGCAGCAGAGAAAACAGACACTGAAGAGTCAATATTTTGAAAGAAAGGACTTCTAGAAATGTGTTAATAAAGATCCAAAAGCCCTCTTTTCTGGGAACCAAGAATATTCTTGAGTACAATACTGTGACCCTCTGGGACAGAGGAACTGGCTGAATAGTCCCATGAGACAAAAGGTCCTGACAGATGAGGGAGTTGGCTTTGGCATCCCTGAAAAATAAGGAAGTGATATCCAAGTCATTAAGTAACTATTTTTGATGACCGAAAGAACCCGATAATCTGTGGTTATATGCTGCCAAATTGCAAAAGGCAGAGATAACTGGTGAAAAAGGTGAATCTAGCAAAAGGGGCATAGAACTCAAATGCCAGATAAAAGCAGATTTATCAGGAAAGCAAAATTTCTGTTCCACAGAATCCTGACCAGGCTTGCCAAGGAAATACCATTTTTGGAAGGTCTTATCCTCCAAGGGTTGCTCAGGATGCCTATGCACAAAGGGAGTCTTAGAATGGTAGTTTCCTTTGAAAATAAGGTCCTGCATAACCTTTTCTTTATCTTGTAAAGTTTAAAAAGGTCTGCAGCAGTACAGCCAAAAATAGAGTGCCAAGGGAGAGCCAACAACTTGGCCTCAATATCTTCAAGGACAGATTGCAACCTGAGCCAGGAATGCCGTCTGATAATTGACAGTGACACAGCCAACCTAGAACAGGCATCAACAGCATTATAGCTGCATTTGATGGAATGGCAAGCAACCTGTGTAGCGGAACCCAATAAGGAAATGGCACAGGACTTGGCTTCAGAGTCAGGCATATTAGCCCAAATGCTGCCAAGCTTGGACAGTACAGCTACAGCACACCTGGTCATATGGATCTGGTAATTTATAGCACTGAAGGCTAAGGTGATACAGGTACACACCTTCTTACTGTACCTGTCCATAGCCCTACTACCCAATCTTGGAGAAGAAATCAGCTTAGAACATTTATCAGAAACAGAAATCACTGCTAGATCAGAAGGAAGACTTGTACAGGAATTTTTGAGCCTTAGGGACTTTGCAAAACCATTTTTTGTTAGGATAAGGAGACAGGCTCTGGAGCCTGTGAAGCAGAAGTACAAGTATCCAGGAGGGCTTCTAAACTGAGGCACGACAGAAGGTCTAGAAGAGTCCATTTGTAAAATGTCATATCTCTTCTGGACTTGAAAATTTTGGGAACTTTCCCACTGTAAATATTCCATCATTTTAACAATGGTGTCCCCCACAAGACAGCCCCTCAATAAGGGAGTCAGTGGAGAGAATATAATCCTCAGATTCCAAGCCAACAGTGGAATGGATCTGGGAGGAGTAAGCAAGGGCCTCTTCCCCAGAATCCAGATCTTCCTCCTCATCAGAAGTCCCAAGTCTCTTAGAGGTGGAAGTGAAAAAAAAACAGGTAAAGCACAGACAAACTCTGCTGGAGTTCTAATTCCATGAAGGTCTTAAAAAGACCTGGAGTAATCTCCTGTCACTCTTTATGGGGGTCCTTTGTGACATGGACCACATATGCCTGGTCTTTTGCATTTTCTTAAGAGAACCTCTGCTCTAACAAACTTAGGAGGTTCTGAACCCTGCATAACCTCAATAAGGGAACCAGGGACTTCCCCCCTAGGGCTTTCAGACATAAGCATCCAATGTAGTCAAGTCAGAGGAAGCCGGTGTCAGAAACTGGCAGTCCTTTCGTTCTGCATCTGAACTTACAGTGACATCTGGCACAGGCTAGACAGCATAAGTCTTTAAATGCATCTTTTTGGATTTCCCTTTGGCAAGAGTGTGAACTGAGTGGGCAGAATCAGAAGCCATGGTTCACTGAACTAACAATTTCAGACGTTTCCAAATATATGGATAGGAAGGACAGATGGCTGTGCAAGGTCTTTTGTACAAAGGCCAGGCAAATATTACACAGAGTGTGATCATTGTCAGCACCTAAACAGAAAAGGCACTGCTCATTTCCAACTTTATGGGGACTTTGCTTCCCCACACTCAACATTTTCCATTTCTAGATGACATGTAAGACAAGTAACCAAAACAAGAGAAACGGAAGGATCCCTGATGGGGAACTTACCTGACTTCAGCTTGGTAGCTGAAGAATTGCAATATAGACTTAATTAATTAAAAAAAATGAAGTTATGTTCTTACCATGACATTCCATCTGTGTAATCTATTTTCATTCTTCTTCAACCTGGTAATTTGACTCAGCTGCTTTCAAGATCAGGATTTGATAATCAAGTGTCTCTTCTCCATCACATAATGCTTCAGATGGAGTTTGCTAAAAATTACACAGCCAAGATATCTATATAGATACAGAAGAAACAGGTTAAGGAGCTCAGCCCAGGTGCGACAGGAAAAATAAGTTATGTCTTACCATAATGTTCCATCTGTGTTTTTGATCTTCATTCATTCATTACTGATGGGTTATCTGTTCCATCCTCGGAACCAAGCCCGCCAATATCAAGCTTGCGTCAGCCAAAAACTCTCGAGCCAAGGTCCTACCCAGAATGCTTTGCTCCCTGTTACCTCAGATCGAGTTTGCAAGTTGATAGATAAAAATAGAGGCTACCTTTGGTCATAACAGACCTACAAGACAGGAGTATATGAGATCAACCAAGAACCTCCAAATGGGGGATGGAGGGTGGGAAGTAATGAATGAACGAAGATCAACAACACAGATGGAATGTTATGGTAAGACATAACTTCTTTATCTGATGTTGTTAATCTTCGTTCATTCCTTACTGATGGGTGGACCTCATGGAGGGACATTCCTGAGCACCATGGAGTCAGACAAAGCTCTACCTCTGGAGGCCAAGTCCAATTTGTAATGAATAAAGGTATGAGGTTTGGCCCAAGTTGTAGCTGAGCAAATATCATTGAGGGAAGCCTTAGCATGGAAAGCTGCTGAAGTTGCCATAGATCTTGTAGAATGTGCTTTGACTCTGAGGCAAGATGAGATTGTTTAGGTTATAGATAAAAGTAATACAATTTCTCAACCATGAAACCAATGTAACTTTTGATACAGGATGACCCTGTCTAGGTCCAGAAAAAGCCAGAAACAGTTGGTCTGATTTACAGGTAGATTTTGTTGTGTCCAGATAAAATCATATTTGCCTATGAACATCCAAGGAATGCAGGCAATACTCTCCCTTGTTAGAATGGTTAGGAAAGAACACTGGAAGATCAATGGACTGGTTGACAGATCGCTGACACCACTTTTGGTAAAATAGTAGAATTAGTTCTCAGTGATAACCTATCCTTATGGAAGATAAGATATGGAGATTTGACGCATAAGGCCTGAAGTTCTGACAATTGCCTGGCCTATGTGATTGCAATCAAAAGCAAAGTTTTCCAGGAGAGGTATTTTACATAACATGAAGATGCAGGTTCAAGGGGTGGAGCTGTTAGAGCTTGCAGAACCAAAGCCAAATCCCAAGGTTGTATGGGTTCTCTAAAGGGAGGTTTTAGGTGGATTACCCCTTTCAAGAAAGTCTTATAGACTCTGTGTGACACAAGTGAAGAATCTTGAAGACCAATATGAAAATTTGAGATAGGAGCTAAATGTACATGGATAGTAGAGGCAGACACCCCAGAGTGGAAAAGATGTGATAAATAATCCAATACCACCAAGGCCAGGGCTGATAAGGGGTCTAATTGTTTATTTGCTGCCCATAGAGAGAACCTTTTCCATTTGTTAAGATAGATTAGTCTGGTGGACGATTTATGAGATGCAATAAGAATATTGTGCACAGGGGATGAAAGGTTTTCATGCCTGGCAATCAATGGAAGTGAAGAAACCAAGCTGTCAGTTTCAGGGTTGTTAGGTTGGGGTGAATCAGACCCTGGGGATGGGAGATCAATGTTGGAGATGGATTGAGGATCCACGGTTCATCTAGCAGGTGAGGCCAGAGGAAGGGAAACCAAACTTGTCGAAGCCAGTATGGAACAATGAGGATCTCTTTGCTCTTCAACTGTCATGCTTTCTTTAGAAATTGGGAGAGGAGGATAAGCACAAAGAAGACCCAAGGGCCAAGCGTGGACTAGAGCGTCCCTTGGTGACTGTCCCCGAGGGGGATCAGAGTAAAGTAGTTGCTGCACTTGTAGCTGGTTGGGGAGGCAAATATGTCGCAGCTTTTTACCGCTATCAGAGGATTGAGGGACCACTCAAGAGGCTGTACAATGCACCTGGTGAATTTGTCTGCTGTCACGTTGGAGCTCCCAGGAATGTGCATTGAAATTAGAAAGCGGTTGTAAGCTATCACCCATTGCCATATTCTCAAGGCCTCTCGGCATAACAGGTAAGATCTGGTGCCTCCTTGTTTGATGTACCAGACCACTGACATGTTGTCTGGATCGCAACAGGTCCTGATGGAAGGATTGAGTGAAATGTTTGCAATGCTAAAAGCACCATCCCCAGTTTCATGACATTGATATGCAAAACGGGCCTCTGATTCCGACCAGGTGCCTTGGACCGAGTTTTCCTGACAAAGCCCCCCACCCCACCCCACCCCACCAGGGAGGCATCCGTGGTCACCGCGGCTATCAGTTGATGGGGGTTGAAAGGGCGAGACCATTGTTGGGGATTTTGAGAAGTCCACCAGAGTAAATCTTGCTTGTATCTCAGAGTTACACTTACCTGAAAGGACAAAGGATGTTGTAGGCTGCCATTGACCCCGATAGCTGGAGTATAGATAGAGATGGGGATTTGTGGTGACAAGAGCAGAAGTTGAACTTGTCTTATTCTCTGAAGCCTGTGTTCTGTAAGGGATGCTGTGCAATTTCTCGCATCCAACAGTGCCCCTATAAATTCCAAAGACTGAGCTGGTGTTGTGTTGGATTTCTCCCAGTTTATAGCGATTTCCAGGCTTCGATATGTTGAGTATATTGTAGGGCTTCTTCCAGTAGATGCTTGGTGGGGGGCGGTGAGGAGCCAGTCATCTAGATATGGAAACGCCTGGAATCCTTGAAGTCGCAACTGAGCGCTAACCACTGCCATGCATTTTGTGAACACACTGGGGGCTGTAGAGAGGCCGAAGGGCAGGGCTCAAAACTGGTAGTGACTGGCTCCTATTCGGAAGCAGAGGTATCCTTCTTGAGCATTTGTCCATTTTTATGTGGTAATATGCATCTTGAAGAGCTACAGAGCACATCCAATAGTCTTCTTCCAGAAGAGGAAGGATAGACTGAACCATGACCATCTGGAATTTCTCTGTTTTTACAAATTTGTTTAGTGTACTGAGATCCAAAATTGGTCTCCAGTCCCCTGTCTTTTCTGGCACTAAAAAGAACCTTGATTAAAAACCGGATCCTATCTGGTCTGGGTGGACCATCTGAATGACTCTCTTTTGTAGCAGCTTTTGGATTTCATGTGCTGCTGTTTCCCTTTGACTGGGTGGAACGTCGGGTAATACTCTTGATGAGACTGGGCAAAGATGGAAGGGGATGTGATGGCCTCTGGATATTATCTGTTGTACCCAAGAGTCAGTTATCTTTTGCCAGGCAGCGGGGTACAAGGAGGAACGACCCCCGACTGCTTCCAGAGGTGAGCAGTCGGACAACGCTTTAGGAGCACTGATGGAGTGGGCCAGAGAAAGATTCTCTGGAACCCTGGTTTTGCAGACCTCCTCTTCCCCGAAAGGGGCGTCTTCCATTGGAGTTTCTTAATCTGCCTCTAGGGTAAAACTCAGCCTGTGCATCCCGGAAAGAACCCTGTGATTTCTTGTGCCCGATCTTTCTGCTCTGATTTCTGGAGTAGAATTGCTGAGGAGTGGAGTGTCTGATACCAATGGCAGACAGGGTCTTGCCATCTTGTTCGCACCTTGCCAGCGTATCTTTGACTTTAGGGCCAAACAAAGAAGCAGGCTCTATGGGTGCATTCATGAAGGAAGCCTTAAAACAGTCCACAAAGTCACAAAGGCGCATCCAGGCATGTCTGACGACTATAGCTGCGCCTGCCACTCTAGCCACCCCTTCTGTTGCATGAGAAATAAGACGCATAGAAGAGTTGGAAATGGACTCTAGGGTGGCTACCTGAGAAGCCACATTATCACGGACTTGGTCAGAAACAGCTGCTACCAAGGTTTCAGACAGCTGGTTGATAAGATCATGCTGAAGCCTGGTAAAATGTGCCAAATAATTCAAAAACCTTACAGCGAAGGTTGATGAAGCAAACACACGCTTCCCTAATCTGTCAATTACCCAGGACTACTTGTTGGGCGGATGGACAGTTTGGCTCTTTTCTGCCAAATCCTTCTTAGTAGCAGCTGCCACTGCCATAGCATCTACTGGAAGACCTCATGACCAGTGGGGGTGCTCAGCTGGGGGCGATAATATTTTATCTGGCCTCTTAGGTATCGCTTCCATGGTGTCAGGGGCCTTCCATGCGTGCTGGATGAGCTCATCGGCAGGTGGGGTGACCCAGGAGGTAGGGGGCTGTGCAGGAATACGGATTCCTCACAGGAAGGATTAGAAGGCTTCCAGTCACCCCTCTAAGGATCTCAAGGATGTCACCAAAGGACGCTGGGGACCCTCATCATCAAAATCCATATCTTCGGTCAATAACGCCTCAGTGGAGTCCATGTGCTTCCTCTTACATGACGCTTTGCAGTGTACTTCCTCAGTGGGAGGTTCTGGGGAAGACTGCAAAGAGGGGAGTCTCCTGAGGAGGAGAAACCTGAGGCTCTCGTGACCGGTGTCCGGCAGTTGATGCTTGTGACATCTGTGGCACAGAGGGAGGAGAGGACTCCCACATGTGAGCTTTGCCAGTGGAGGCAAGCGCCTTCTCCATGCCCTGGAAGGCTGGCCCACCCAAGGAGGGATGGGAGGCCAGAACACAACACAACCTCGTAAATGGGGTCAACACCCCACCCCCAGAGTCTTAAAAGGACCGTGAACAGCAACAGAGAGAATCCCTGGAAGGTGCCATAGAAAAAAAAAATTGGTGTGGAGCCAACAATGCCTCCCCAAAAGCACAGCCACTGGACTGAGATGAGCCGGATACCTAGTGCACCGAAGGCCACAAGGACGACTCTGGTTCCAAATTGAGATCCACTATTGGAGTCAGAGGAAGGGAAGCTGCTGTCGGAGTAATAGGCTTCGAAACTTGAGTGGAAGTTGAAGGAGGAGTAGACATAGGGGTTGAGGAGATATTTGTTCACCTGAATGAGGGAACATGGACTTCGATGGTTGGGACAGACCTCTGGCCACAAGCAACTGGTAGACAAGCCGCAACACATCCTGTTCAGAGAGACTCTTGGTTGACCTCATGGAGAAGGCTGATGGCGATTCTGGCCTTTCCAGGCAAGGACTATATTGACTGCTAGCAAAAGGATCCAGTGAAGGAAAATATTTGGTCCTTGCTAATTCAATAGGTGCAAAGGCTGGAGTCGAGGATGTCTGCATCAAAGAAAATGGTGTGAAAAAATCTTATGCCGAGGATGTCAGTGCCGTAGTAGTTGAAGGTGTCTGCACCATAAAGGCAAAAGTCTGCCCTGAAGGGGACGGAAGTGTCTGCACCGGCCATAAGGACGGTGCCGAGAAGGACTGCACCGAAACAAATGGCAGTGCCAAAAATGTCTGTGCGGTGGAGTACAGAACAGTCATACTTGGAGCCGAAGGTGACTGCACCAGTGGTGCTGAAGGGGACTGAACCTGTATTGACGGTGCCATTAGGGGTTGCAACAGAGCTGTCGGAACCATAGTTGTCTGTACCAGGAACTCAGGTGCCAGTATAGATAAAGGAGACATGGCTGTGGTCAGAATCATTTAAGGCGGTGCCGAGCCTGGGGCTGACAGGGTCACAGGTGGCAGCGCTGGAGTAGTAATCAATTTCATCTTCTTGTGAGTTGACTCCCTACAGAAGGGAGTTTAACAGAAGGGGTTGAGCCCTCTGAACCAGAAATAGCCTCAGAGAAAGGAAACTTGAGGAGACCTTTCAAAATTAACTTATTCTTCCTCTCATTGAGAGTCCTGGTAGAGAACTTTTTACAAATCCCACACTGAGGATCCACAGTCAAGTGGGAGACATTAAGACAGTAGACACATGTCATGGCCATCGGAAAGTGGTAACTTACGGCTGCAATCCTTGCACTGCTTAAAACCAAAGGTACTTTTCTTATCCAACATAACTGGTGTGGAGAAACACAGTAGCAAAAGGAAGAATAAAGGCTACTCAAAGAAAAGGGTAAAAAGAGAAAGGGAAGGATTACCAATGATGGTAATGGAGAATTACCACAAGGTAAGAAAAGAGGGTAATAAAGGGAAAACACTAAAGGGAGAGAGACTAAAGTGCGAGATAGGGTAGGAAAATATTAGAATAAACTTTTGAGAAAAATTTAGAGTAAGAACAATATATAAACTTTCAAAAAATTAGACAGCTGAGAGAGTGGCTTAGCAATGCGGCAAACTAGATCTGGGTAACAGGGAGCAGAGCATTCTGGGTAAGACCTTGGCTTGAGAGTTTTTGGCTGACGCCAGCTCGATATTGGCCAGCTCAGTTCAGAGGATGGAACCGATAACCTATCAGTAAGGAATGAACGAAGATTAACATCAGCTCTACAGTTCAGAATGAAAATGGACAACATAAATGGAACGTTATAGTAAGAACATACTTCTTTATCTGATATTTGTTCCTCGGCCTGTGGGACAGGGTCCTCAGCTACACAGAGCCTAGGGTGGCCCTTATGGAAGGATATTCCGAAGCATCATAGAGCCAAAAATGTCTCTATTCCTGGAAATGTCTAATTTGTAATGAGAAATAAAAGTATGAGACCTTGAACAGGCAGCTGCACAGATATCAATCGACATTCTCTAAGAAAAGGCTTGAGAAGTTGCCATAGATCTCATTGAATGAGCTTTGACACTCCCTTGCAAACATCTGGCCAGAGTAGGATTAGTAACTGCTGTGCCTTTCCTCATGCCTGAAAAAGATATAAACAGCTTGTCAGATTTTCTGAAGGATTTTGTCCTGTCCATATAAAAATGTAATTGTCTGTGAACATCCAGAAGATGCAGTGTGTACTCTTCCTTATTCTGGAAGCTGGGGAAGAAAACTGGGAGATGAATAGACTTGCCTAATATGGTCTTCTATGGCCACTTTAGGAAAAATGGATGGATTAGTCTATAAGGAAACTGTCCTTATGGAAGATCAAATAAGGAGGTTTAGCAGAGAAGACTTGGAGCTCAAACTCTTTTCACTGACATAATGGCCACTAAGATCACAGAACAGGAGCCGTAAAAGGATCTATAAACTTCTGCTGAGCCCAGGAAAAGAAGCTTTCCCATTTGCTCTTATACGTCTTCCTAGTAGATGCTTTGTGAGCTGATATCAGGATCTGTCACCCCAGGGATGAAAGCCTAGAATATCTAGCCATCAATGGAACTGAAGAAACCATGTGGTCAATTTTAAACCATAAAAGTTCAAATTAATCTATCCTGAGGGGTAGAGCAAAAAGGTTCCACAATCCATGGCGGACAAAGTAGATAAGACCAAAGAAAGATGAACCAAACCTGGTGAGGCCAGAAAGGAGCAATAAGGATTACTTTGCACTTCAACCGGTGAACTTTCTCAAGGAATCTTGAAATTAAAGGTAATGGCAGAAATGCACAGAGTAGACCAGGAGGCCAAGCATGGACTAGAGCATCTCTCAGGTGCTGTCCCTGTGGAGGGATCAGGGCAAAGAAAGTACAGTTGTGTACACTTACCATAAATGTAGATGTTCGAGTGTATTCACTGTTGCAGTCATTACATTTGGGTAATCTGCTTGCAGGTTGCCCTCAGTCAGCCTTATTAACAAAGTCTTGGGTCCTGTGTCGATTGCCGTCCCTTCTTCCATGACATCAGGATGTCAGGGGTATAAAACATGCAACAGACGCCATTACATCAGTTTTTCTTGCTCCAGATGTCAGGTGCCCCATAATGGGGAGCAAATAAACAAAAACACAAAGGTATACCTCCAGCAAAAAGCAAAAACACCAAAAAGGCTTTTAAGCATAGTAAAGGAAAGTAGAGGTATAGCCAGAAGAAGTTAGGGGGCTGGAAGGAGGGTAACCAGGACTGCAAAAGTGAATACACTCGAACATCTACATTTATTGTAAGTGTACACAGCTGTACTATGTTCTTCGTGTTTCACTGTTGCAGTCATGACTTTTGGGTAGATTCCCAAAGCTATGGTTGGGAGGAGGAGTTTATATAGCATTAGGGCCAGCTATAAGGCCCTGCAAGACAGCAGTGGCAAAGTCAGCTCTGGATTTAGAGGAAATTGGCAAATGATAATGCTTGGTGAAAGTATGTACAGAACTCCAAGTAGCAGTTTCTAGGATGTCCCTGGTAGGAACACCTCTGAGAAAGGCTGCAGAAGTAGATGCAGCCCTGGTGGAGTGAGATCTGATACCCTGGGGGACAGGTTTTCCATGGTGTTTATAGCAGAAATGAATGCAATGGCTTATCCATTTAAAAATGGTTTGTTTTGAAATAGCCTTCCCCTCTGCTCCACAGCAAATGCTACCAGCAGTTGTTCAGATTTTCTTCGAGGTTTAGTCCTGTCCAAGAAGAATCTAAGTTATCTGTGCACATCCAAGGAATGTAGAATCCATTCTCCTTTGTTCTGTGGACTGGAAAAGAAGGTTGGCAAATGAATGGACTGATTAAGAGCCACACTGGATACCACCTTTGGCATGAAGGATGGATTAGTCCTGAGTGACACCCTGTCCACATGAAAGATGATGAAAGGCTCCACTGCCATACGGGCCTGTAATTCAGATATCCTTCTAGCTGAAGTGATTGCTAAAAGGAAAGCTGTTTTCCAAGAAAGAAACTAAGTCTGCAGTAGCAGCTGGCTCAAAAGGAGGTAGAGTGAGTTTCTCCAATACAAAGTTAAGGTCCCAGGCAGGGGTTGGAGTTCTCCTGGGTGGTCTCAAATTTCTGGCCCCTCTGAGGTTCTGCTTGAGTAGAGGATGAGAGAAGAGGGGAGGTTCTGTTATAATGAGCTGAAATGGCTGAGGTGTGGATTTTAATGGAGGAAAAAAAGTCAGGTGCTTGTGAAGCATCTCAGTTAAGTATTGCAAAATCTGAGGTAAATTGGGCGCTGCTGTGCTCATCCCTTGAGATTGGTTCCAGGCACAGAATCTATTTTTCAGCATAAGATTTTCTAGTACTAGGCCTCCTTGCCTCTAAAATGACATCCATCACAGGTTTGCTGAGGGATGATAAGGGAGAGTTTAAGTAATTAGCCAGGCTGCAAGGTTCAATGTTGAAAGCTGAGGGTGCAGAATCTGGTTCTCCTGCTGAGACAGCAGGGAAAGGGTCTGAGGCAGGTGCCATGGAGATAACTGCGACACACTGCGCAGGAGGGGGTATCAGTGTTGGCACGGCCAGTCTGGAGCAATCAAAATCATCCTTGGTTTGTCCTGTTTAACTTTTAGTAGAACTTTGGAGAGCAGAGGTAGCGGGGGGAAGGCGTAGACAAATAGGTTTTTCCAGCAGAAGGAGAGAGCATCCACTTTCCAGGCTTGTTTGTGGAGAGTCCTTGTGCAAAACTTGTCCAATTGGTAGTTCTGGGGAGAGGCAAATAGGTCTATGTCTGGGCTTCCCCATTTGCTTGTCAACATGTTGAAAATCCTTGGTTCCAGTTTCCACTTGTGTGGGTCCATGAGGTTTCTGCTTAATCCATCTGCCAGTGTATTTAATTTCCCTGGCAGGAATTAAGCTTGTAGGTGCACTTGGTAGCTCAAGGCTGTGTTCCACAATGCCATGGCTAGTCTGCAGAGGGGGTAGGAATATGTACCCCCCTGCTTGTTTATGTACCACATAACCGTGGTGTTGTCCGTCTTTGCCATTAGATGTCCTGGAAGAATGTAGTCTTTGAAGGCTGCCAGAGCATTCTCTATAGCTAACATTTCTTTTTGATTGATATGTAGGTGCATTTGACTTGGGTTCCATTTGCCCTGAATGCAATTCCCTGCCAGGTGAGTCCCCCATGCATAGTCTGATGCATCTGTTGTTAGGGTTTGGGTGGCAAGGGGGTAGTGTGAATGGTAGTCCCTTGTTTTGGTGGCAGGCCTCTGCCCACCAGAGGAACTCTAGGCGTAGGTAAGGAATGATAGGAATCATCGTTTCTAGGCTGTATGTTGACTGCCATAGGCTTTTTAGATACCACTGTAGTTTCCTCATATGCAGTCTTGCATATGGAATTAGAAGAATGCAGGAGGCCATGAACCTCAAGGCTTGCAGTATTTGTCTTGCAGATAGCAGGGTTTTTGTGGCCACTTGTTTGAAATAGGTTATCAAATGAATTTACTTTTCTGGCATGAAGTAAGCCATTCTGGGAAGTTGTATTCAAGCTAGCTCCCAGGAATGTAATTTGTTGACAGGGTACCAGTTGTGATTTCTTTTTGTTTATGGTGTACCCCAGACAAGTTAGAACCCTTTTTACAAACGCCAGAGGATTCAAAAGTATGCCCTGGCTTTCTGCCTGAATTAGACAATCATCCAGGTATGGGTATATCTGAATACTTCTTTGCCTGCAAAATGCAATAACTGGAGCCAGGCACTTTGTGAATACCCTGGGTGCAGCAGACAAGCCAAAGGGCAAAGCAGAGAACTGATGATGTGTGTAGCTTGCTTTGAAGTGTAGGTATCTTCTGCAAGATTCCCTGATTGGGATGTGCAGGTATGCTTCTTTTAAATCCAGTGTTGCCAACCAGGCGTCTTTGCCTAGCATAGGAAGTAATTGGTGAAGAGTCAGCATCTTGAATTTTGGAATCTCCAGAAAGGTGTTTAGAGTAGGCAGGTCCAGGATTGGACACCATGATTTTTCTTTTCTGGGTACCAAGAAAAGTCTGGAGTAGAAACCTTGTTTTTTTTCCTCTTCTGGTGCCAGTTGAATAGCCCCCATGCTTAAGAGAGAAAGTACTTGTTTTTGAGCCTCTGCCCACTGATTTGGGGGCAGGTCTGGCCATCCATTTGGTGTTGGCAATGTGTGGAAATGAAATCTGTATTCTTGGGACACTATTTAAAACCCATTTGTCCGGGATTATGAGTTCCCAGTTCTTTGCATGAAGAGCAATCTTTCCCCCCAAAGTGGCGGTCAGAAGATAAGTGCTTGGAAATTTTAAAATGAAGTCACTGAGACTGTTTACAATAGGGGGGTTCTTGCTATTCCCAGATTTGGAAATGGAGGCCCCCCACTGCTTAGTTCTGAGAGTCCCCTGGGACTGAAACCTGTTTTTTTTGCTGTGTCTGGGTTTGGCTTGAGAAGATCTGGAAGGGGCTGGAAAGGACCAATTCTTAGTAGGCCAGTGCCCACTAGATCTAAGAGGCTGCACTTGTAAAAAATCATTAACAGTTTGCATAGATTTAGCTTTATCTTCCATCTTTTTAAGAACTTCTTCAGCCTTGTTGCCAAACAGACGGTCCTGATTTAAAGGAGCATCCAACAATTTAGCTTTAACATGATCAGGCAAAGAGTGCTCCTTAAACCACGCATGTCTTCTAAGCACAGACCCAGTAACAGCAGCCATGCAAGAGGCCTTTAAAGAATCAAAACAACATTGCAAAGTATGTTTTCCAACTTGTTCAGCAGAATGCATTAAGTCCTGTAAATCTTTATTTTCCAGAGAGTCAGGAATCATAATTTTCTGTTTAAGCAGTCCAGTGACATGTTGCTGATATTTTAACATATGAAATTGGCAGTTTAAAGCTCTGATTGCCAAGGTTGCTGAAATATAAACCTTTTTACCCCATCTATCCAGCGCACTGAAGTCTCTATCAGAAGGGGTAGGATTTTTAGCAGTAGAAGCCTTAATGCCCTTGGGCCCCTGAGAAATAGTCGCTGGATCTGCAATAGGATTTTTGAAAAGGAACTTGTGGGACGCGGGAACCCTGTAGTACCTGTCAGGTTTACTAGATGCAGGAGGCAGGGGAATCGGGGGCCAAACCGGATTCTGAGAAAACATCAACAATGTCTAGTACAGGAGGAATAGCCAAAGGCCTATGCTGAAGTAGAAAGAAATCCCTAAGCCTATTTTGTGAATCAGAAAATTCTTGGCTTTCCCAGTGAAAATGCTCCCTTAAAGTATGTAAGTTTTCCCCAAAAGAAAAATCCTCAGGAGGGGAAGCAGAGGGAATAGAATCCTCATAAGTAGTTAAGGACAAATTCAGGTCATCAGAAGAAATAAAATCCTGATCAGAAAATTCATAATCCAGCTCAGCCCTAGGCCTCTTAGAGGGGGGGGGGTTACTACTACCCCTGATTAGAGTTATTAGATCTTCAGCCATTTTTATCATTTGTTTTTTTAAGCACAGGGGCCTGAGCATGTGGCCTGGGCACTGGTTTTTATTAGACATGGATCGAGATTTAGGCCTTAGTAATGATGGAGGCATCGATTTAATATGCAAGTCCGTAGGCCTGAATACACCCTCAGAAACCGGTGCCTGCACAGTGGCTCCAGACCCATCCAAGGTAGAAACATCCGCAGGTTCCATAGTTGAAGTATCTCGTGGCATACCGGACTCCAAATGGGTCTTAGTAGAGGCCTGCAAATCAGAAGTAGCAGGTACAGGGGCTGTGAAAGTGCCTCACTGAGTACTGGCGAACTGGCGACTGGCTTAAGAGAAGCGTCGTCGGCAGTTTTGGACCTCGGCGGCCTGTATTTATCTTTGTGTTTTTTTCGGAATCCCGGTAGTAGGTTGGCTAACCAGCGACATTTCTGGATAATTAAACCGAAAACCAAAATATTTAGAGGCAAAAATATACAGACAGATAGTGCGCTGATTAAATAATGCACAAAACCGACAGCAAAGTACATCGTGGTCAGGGCCTAGGCAAGGAATACAGTATGAATGAAAATCTTTGAGGTATTTGATTTCCACTAGTAATGCAATTATTACCTTTTACAGACATCGGAAAGGAGCAAGAAAAAGTTTCCCCAAAGGGGTACTTAGCTTTAAGTTGAAAACTTTGGTTCTGAAACTCGAAAACGAAAATTTCAGGAGTCTGCCGACCAGCACTTGTGAACTGCTTCTGCTTCGGGAACCGCATGGCAAGAAAGACTGATGTAATGGCGTCGGCTGCATGTTTTATACCCTGATGACCTGACGTCATGTAAGAAGGGGCAGCAACCGATGCAGGACCCAAGACTTTATCAGGCCAACTGAGGGCAACCTGCAAGCAGATTACCCAAATGTAATGATTTGCTGCATTTGTTGAAGGAACAGGCAAAAAGGTCACAGCAAGGTTGACCCCACTTGTGGAAGATCATGTTTGCCACTGACTGGTTCAGATACCACTTGTGAGGCATCAGTACTGTTCTGCTGAGCCTATCCACTAGAATGCTGGACTCCCTCAGAATGTGCACTGTGACTAGAAAAAGGTTCCTTAAATGTCCGCCCAAGAAAAATGCCCACCCCAACTGGGAGGCGTCCATGGTCAGCATGTCATTTGGTGGGGGAAGAATGAAGGGATGGCTCTGGTAGACTTCTGGGGAATGGAGTAACCAGAGAAGACAGTCTTTGCAAACCTTCGGCAGTTTTACAGGGCAAGTCAGAGGATGCTAATGTAATGACCAATGAACTGTTAATGTCCAAGTAGGATTCAAATGTGTAAGTGTGCTGTGGGCAGTAGTGTTATGCCAGCCATAGAACCTAATGCTGTCAGAACTAATTTTGTTGCAGATGGGATTTGAGACACATGAAGTCTTAAATGGACACCCTGTCTGGAGGTAGAAAGGCTATAGCTCTGGTTGTGTCCAAACAAGCTCCAATAAAGTCTATCTGAATAGGAGATGTGATTTTTGGGTCTTTACAGTTATGTCCAGAGTGGGAGTAAGTTGTAACAGATAATCCATGGCTTGAATGAGTAGGTGCCTGGTTGAAGTGGTTAGGAACCATTTGTCAAAATAAGGGAACATATGGAATCCCTGCAGTCTGAGATGAGCTGCAACTACTGCCACGCATTCTGTGAACACCCTGGGGGATGTGGCAAGACCAAATAGAAGTACTTGGAACTAGTAACTGGCTATCAGCCTGAAATGAAGATACCTTTCAGAGTGCCTCTCCACTTTGATATGGTAGTAGGCATCCTTCAGGTCTACTGAGCACATCCAGTCATCCATCTTCAGAATAGGTAGGATGGATTGGATCATGACCATCCTGGATTTTGAGTTTTTTTACTGATTTTTTTCACGGATGACAGATCCAAAATTGGCCTTAGGTTCCCTGTTCTTTGGTACAGAGAAAAAAAAAAAAACCTTGAGTAGATGCCCGATCCAGGACCTTCTGGATGACTCCTTTTTAGAACAATTTTATAATTTCTAGCACTGCTGCCTCCCTCTGATGGGGTGGCACATCTGGGAGGTAAGTTTTCGGTTTCAGAAGATCTTAAGAAGGGAATGGAGTATCCTCTGGATACGATCCTTTGCACCCATTGATCATCTGTGATGGCTATCCAGGGTTCTGAGTGCAAGAAAAAGTGCCCCCGACTGCCTACAGAGGAGGACAATTGGGCAACCCCTCGAGTGCTGAAAGGGTCTGAGGAGGAATCCTGAGACTCTTGATTCTGTGGACCCCCCCCCCTCTTCCCTGGGAGGGGGTTTACCATTGTAACTGTTTCCCTTTCTGCCTCTGGGGAAAAGTCTCCCAGAGAATCCAGAAAAGGACCTTGAGACTTCCTGAACAACAGTTTTTTCGCTCCACACTGATTCCTAGAAAAGGATCTTTGTAGTGTGGAAAAACGGATTCTGATGGCAGACAAGGTCTTCTCATCCATCTCACCGTGGGACAATGTGTTACAAACTGTGGGGCCAAACAGAGATGAACCATCAAAGGGTACTTTGAAAAATGACTCCTTGAAAGGTTCCACAAAGTCACTGCTGCACCCAGGCATGACGCCCAATAGCAATGCAGAACTGGCGGCCCTAAAGGTGCCTTCAGCTGCATGGGCAATCAGCATCATGGAAGAATTAGAAATCGATATGAGAGTGGCCATTCTGGAGGAACTGTGGGACCAAGCCAAATTGTTCCCAGATCAGGTCCCTCTGTAGCCTGGTAAAATGGGATAAATAGTTAAACAGTCAAAGCAAAAGTGGATGAAGCGTACACCCTCTTGCCGAATCTGTCCAAAGCCCTAGACTCTCTGCTAGGGGAAGGACAGAGGAGCTATCCTGAGCTAGCTCCTTTTTGTTGGATGCCGCTAGCCCAGTGAGGTTTGGCCAAGGCAGCAAGATCTTGTCAGCCCACTTAGGACCATCCACCCTTCTGGTGGAGTATCCCTAGGATGTCCACAAAGTAGACATCATTGGGTGGATATCTGGGGGACCCTTCCTCGATGTCAGTGTTTGTAGTGACGGAGTCCTGGGGGGAATCTAGGTGTACCCTTTTACACCTCCTCTTCTGAGGGACCTCCTCGGTGGGATACTACTGGAAGGTGTCGGAAGAAAAAAGTACAGTTGTGTACAATTACCATAAATGTAGATGTTAGAGTGTATTCACTGTTGCAGTCATCACACTTGGGTTATCTGCCTGCAGGTAGCCCTCAGTCGGCCCAAATACCAGAGTCTTGGGATTTCTGCGTCAGATGCTGTTGCCTCATCCATGCCGTCAGGTAGTCAGGGGTATAACACATGCAGCCGACGCCATTACATCAGTTTTTCTTGCCGCAGATGTCAGGAGCCCCCAAAATAGGAAGCAATCAAATGGTGTGGAGCACCTCCAGTAAAAGTAAATACCATTTCTATAAGATATGGCCAAATAAGAGTATAGGTAGAAAGTATAGTAAGACAGGGGACTGGAGGGAGGGGAACCAGGACTGCAAAAGTGAATATACTCCAACATCTACATTTATGGTAGGCGTACACAACTGTACCATGTTCTTCGTGTTTCACTGTTGCAGTCATCACACTTGAGTTGATTCCCAAAGCTGAGGAAGGGTGGGTGGAGGCAGTCAAGAAGTAGTAGGGCTGGCTAGCAGGCCTTGTAAGACTGCTGTGGCAAATCCAGCTCTGGATTTGGAAAATATAGGCAAGTGGTAATGCTTAGTGAAGGTGTGTACAGAACTCCAGGCTGCAGCTTCCAGATGTCCCTGGTAGGGACTCCCCTGAGAAAAGCTGTAGAGGTTGATATACCCCTAGTGGAATGAGGCCTGATCCCGTCGGGTAGGTTTTTCATGGTGTTTGTAGCAGAAATGGATGCAGTGTGCTATTCATTTAGAAATTGTTTGTTTCAAAATGGCCTTGCCCTCTACCCCTGTAGCAAAGCTGACCAGCAGCTGGTCAGATTTTCTGAAAGGTTTAGTCCTGTCAAGGTAGAACCTGAACCATCTCTGTGTACGTCCAAGGAGTGCAGGATCCTTTCTCCTTTATTCTGAGGATTAGGAAAAAAGGTTGGCAAATGCATGGATTGGTTTAAAGCCACACTAGATACCACTTTGGGCATAAAAGATGGGTTAGTCCTGAGGGAAGCCCTGTCCGTATGGAAGATAATGAAGGGTTCCACAGCCATAAGGGCCTGTAACTCAGACACTCTTCTTGCTGAAGTGATTGCTAGCAGTAAGGCTGTTTTCCAAGAGAAGAATTTTAACTTTGCTGCAGCAGCTGGCTCAAAAGGGGGAAGCGTGAGCTTCTCTAATACAAAGTCAAGGTCCCAGGCAGGAGTGGGAGATCTCCTGGGGGGGGGGGTCTTAAATTTTAGCTCCTCCTAGGAACTGTTTGATCAGAGGGTGAGAGAAGAGGGGTGGCTCAGTATTGTAATGAGCTGAGATGGCAGAGGCATTAATCTTAATTGATGAGAAGGAGAGGCTTTTGTGGAGCAGCTCTACTAGGTAATCTAGGATTTGAGGCAAGGAGGGCACGGTTGTGTCCTTCCCTTGAGATTGGGTCCAAGAACAGTATCTATTCCACTTTTCTGAATAGGATTTCCTAGTACTGGGCCTCCTGGCCTCAAGGATAACACCCAGCACCTGTTTGCTGAGGGTTGCTGGTGATGTATTCAGGGAATAAGCCAGGCTGCCAGGTTCAGGGTTTGCAGCTGAGGATGCAAAATCTGTCCCTCCTGCTGGGACATCAGAGAGAAGGTCTGCTGTAGGTACCAGGGTGGCACTGCTGTCAGACTGCATAGGAGTGGGTACCAGTACTGGTGTGGCCAGTCTGGTGCAATAAGGATTGTCCTTGGCCTGTCCTGTTTGATCTTGAGGAGTACCTTTGGAAGGAGGGGCAGAGGGGGAAAGGCATAGACCAAGAGGTTTCCCATGTGAAGGATAGGGCATCCACTTTCTAAGTTTGGCTGTGGTGAACTCTGGTGCAAAATTTGTTTAGCTGATGGTTTGGGGAGGACACAAAGAGGTCCACCTCTGGTGTCCCCCACCTGTGTACTAGACGTTTGAATGAGTTTGGTTCCAATTTCCACTTGTGTGGGTCCATTAGATTTCTGCTTAAGTCATCTGTCAGTGAATTTTGTTTGCCTGGCAGGAATTGAGCTTGCAGGTGCACTTGGTTGCTTAAGGCTGTGTTCCATTGTCATGGCTAACCTGCAGAGTGGGTAGGAGTGAGTTCCCCCTGCTTGTTTATGTACCACATAACTGTGGTGTTGTCTGTCTTTATCAGGAGTTGTCCTGGCAGGATAAGGTATTTGAAAATCGTCAGTGCATTCTGTACAGCTAACATTTCTTTCTGATTGATATGCAGGTGAATTTGTCCTGGGCTCCATTTGCCTTGAATGCATTCGCCTGCCATGTGAGCACCCCATGCATAGTCTGATGTGTCTGTTGTCAGAGTTTGGATGGCAGGGGGTTGTGAGAAAGGGAGTTCCTTGTTGTGGTTGCAAGCCTCTGCCCACAAGAACTTTGTTCTTAGGCAAGGAATGATGGGAATCACTGCTTCCAGGTCCTGGGAATGTTGACACCAGAGACTTTTTAAGTACCATTGGAGTTTCCTCATATGCAGTCTTGCATATGGAATCAGTAGAATACATGAGGCCATGAAACCTAGGGCTTGCAGTATTTTTCTTGCAGATAGCTGGGTTTGGGTGGCCAGTTGTTTGAAATAAGTTGTCAAATAAACCTGCTTTCCTGGAGTGAGGAATGCCATCTGGAAAGTTGTGTTGAAGCTTGCTCCCAGGAATACAATCTTTTGGCTGGGTACCAGATGTGATTTCTTTTCACTGATGGTATTCCCCAGAGAAGCTAGGAGTCGCTTTACAAATGTCAGGTGCTGAAGTAGCAATTCCTGACTGTCTGCCTGAATCAGGCAATCATCCAAGTATGGGTAAATTTGAATATTTCTCTGCCTGCAGTAAGCAATGGCTGGCACCAGACACTTTGTGAATACCCTTGGCGCAGCAGATAAGCCAAAGGGAAGTGCAGAGAACTGATTGTGCATATAGCCTGCCCTGAAACGTAGATATTTCCTGCAAGATTCCCTTATGGGGATGTACAAATAAGCTTCTTTCAAGTCTAGTGCGACTAGCCAGGAGTCCTTGGCTACCATAGGAAGGAGTGGAGTGTAAGCATTTTGAATTTTGGTACCACCAGGAAGGTGTTTAGTGTTGACAGATCCAAAATAGGGCGCCAAGAGTTCTCCTTCCTGGGCACCAGGAACAGCCTGGAGTAGAAACCCTGTCCCCTTTGCTCTGCTGAGCACAGGTTGAATAGCCCTGATACTGAGAAAATACTTGCTTTTTGGCCTCTGTCCACTGGTTTGGAGGAAGGTCTGGCAATCCACTTGGGATTGGCAGAGAATGGAAATAGAATCTGCATCCCTGGGTTACATAGTGTAAGACCCATCGGTCCTGGGTAATATACTCCCAGTTTTTTGCATGCAGGACGGGTTTTCCTGCTAGGGGTGCAAGTACTTGGGCATGGCTGGGAAGGGTTAAGGACAAGTCATTGTGAACTTTTTTCATAGGGGGGTGGCTTACCACTTCCAGTTTTGGAGGAGGGAGCACTTCATTGTTTAGATCTGTGCATATCCTGAGACTGCAGTCTTTGTGGTCTGTTGCCCCTGGGTTTGGGCTGAGAAGGTCTGGAAGGGACTGGAAAGGACCAGTTTTGTGAAGGCCAATGCCTACTGAATCTAGGTGGCTGTACCTGTAAGAAATCTTAAACAGTCTGCATGGATTTCATTTTTTCTTCCATCCTTTTAAGAACAACTTCTGCTTTAGAGCCAAACAGTCTTGGTTTAATGGAGCATCAAGTAATTTTGCCTTGACATGGTCTGGCAAGATTTGTTCCTTCAGCCAAGCATGCCTTCTCAGAACAGACCCAGTGACAGCAGCCCTGCAAGATGCTTCTAAGGCATCAAAACCACACTGCAAAGTATGTTTACCAACTTGGTTTGCAGAATGCATTTTCATGTAAGTCCTTATTTTCTGCACAATCAGGAATCAACAACATTTTTTGTTTAATTAGATCAATAATATGCTGCTGGTACTTCACATGTGAAATTGGCAATTTAAAGCCCTGATGGCAAGAGTTGCAGAGGTATATATCTTCTTACCCCATCTGTCTAGAGCTCTAGAAAGTACAGTTGTATACCTACCATAAACGTAGATGTTAGAGTGTATTCACTGTTGCAGTCATTACACTTGGGTTATCCTGCTGGCAGGCTACCCGCAGTCGGTCCGAGTTCCAAAGTCTAGGTCCGGCATCGGTTGCTGTCGCTTCTTCCCTGACGTCAGTGCGCCAGGGGTATAAAATATGCAACCGACGCAATTTTCTTCAGTTTTTCTTGCCCCAGATGTCAGGTGCCCCCAAATAGGAAAGGCTGGAAAAAATTATATCAAAAAACATGCATGTACCAAAATAACATTTCCTTCATCTACAAGCAAATACATAACATAGGTTGTAGAGAGTTGAGAAGTACAGAAAGGACCCAGCAAAGAAAAAGGGGGATGGTGGGTGGGTAACCTGGACTGCAACAGTGAATACACTCGAACATCTGCATTTATGGTAGGTACACAACTGTACTATGTTCATCGTGTTTCACTGTTGCAGTCATTGCACTTGGGTTGAACCCCAAAGCTGAGGTTGGGTGGCTGGGCCTAAATAGGATTAGGAGAGGCTACCAGGGCCCAGCAGAACTGCAGTGACAAAGCCTGCTCTGAATTTAGAGTAGAGAGGTACGTGGTAGTGCTTAGTGAAAGTGTGCACTGAACTCCAGGTTGCAGCTTCTAAAATGTCTTTGGTTGGTACTCCTCTGAGAAAGGCTGCTGCTCTGGTAGAATGTGGCCTTATGCCCTTAGGCACTGATTTGCCATGTTGTGCATAGCAGAAGCGAATGCAGTGTTCTATCCATTTTGAAATGGTCTGCTTCGAGATAGGCTTTGCTTGTGATCCTGCAGCATAAGCTACAAGCAGTTGCTCAGTTTGCTTTTGTTTTGTCCAAGTAGAATCATAGCTGTCTGTGTATATTAAGTGTGCAGAAGTCTCTTCCCTTTATTCTGGGGATTTGGATAGAAAGTTGGCAAATTAATGGTTTGGTTAAGAGCCACACTGGAAACCACCTTTGGCATAAATGTTGGGTTTGTCCTTAGAGAAACCCTGTCCTGATGAAAAATGATAAAAGGTTCCACTGCCATTAATGCCTGTAACTAGGACTTTTCTTGCTGAAGTTATTGCTAGGAGCAGATCAGTTTTCCATGACAAGAATTTTATATCAGCTGTGTTGGCTGGCTCAAAAGGAGGCAGTGTGAGCTTTTCTAATACAAAATTGAGGTCCCAAGTAGGTATCTGTGCTCTCCTTGGGGGTCTTATGTTTCTTGCCCCTCTGAGGTACTGTCTTAGTAGTGGATGTGAAAAAATAGGAGGTTCAGTATTGAAATGGCAGAGGCATGGATTTTAATAGATTTAAAGGATAGGCCTTTGTCCAGCATCTCAGTTAGGTATTGAAATCTGAGGTATATTTGGAACAAGTGGTTCGAGTCCTTGTGCCTGGTTCCAAGCACATAATCTCTTCCATTTTTCTGCATAAGATTTCCTAGTGCTGGGCCTCCTGGCTTCTAAAATGACATCCACAACAGCTTTAGAGAGAGGTGTGGTCTGAGTGGCTATATTATCTGCCATGCAGCCAGATTTAAGGTTCTGAGTTGACTGTGTAGAATTTGATTGTTTTGTTGAGTCAGAAGATGAGGAATCTGAGGCAAAGGCCAGGCTGGCCCTCGAGACCAGCTCTTTAGGATTGGGTACCAGTGCTGGCGTGGCCAGTCTGGGGCAATCAGGATCATTTTTGGCTTCTCTTGTCTGACTTTTAGGAGTACCTTGGGAAGAAGAGGCAGTGGAGGGAAGGCATAAACTGTCAGGGTTTCCCAGCTGAATGATAGAACATCCACTTTCCATGCCTGTGAGTGATAAGTTCTTGTGCAGAATTTCTGTAGTTGGCAGTTGTGAGGGGAAGCAAAAAGATCTATGTCCGGGCGTCCCCATTTCCTTGTTATCATGCTGAAGACCTGTGGATTTAGTTTCCATTCGTGTGGATCCATGAGATTTCTGCTTAGTTCATCTTCCAGTGTATTTTTCTTTCCTGGCAGGAATTATGCCTGCAGATGTACTTGAGAGGTCAGTGCTGTGCTCCATAGAGTCATGGCTTGCCTGCAGAGGGGGTTGGAATGTGTGCCCCCTTGCTTGTTTATGTACCACGTAACTGTGGTGTTGTCCGTCTTTAGCAATAGTTGTCCTGGACGTAGTAAATCCTTGAAGGCTGTCAGGGCATTCTGTACAGCTAGCATCTCTTTTTGATTGATGTGAAGATGCATTTGTTCCTTGGGCTACATGCCCGGAATACATTTTCCTGCCATGTGTGCCCCCCAGGCATAATCCGATGCATCCGTTGTTATTGTCTGCCTGGCTGTGGGTAAGGTGAAGGGCTGTCCCTTGTTGTGGTGACAGGCCCTGGACCACCATCGAAACTCCTGTTGTAGACAGGGAATTATAGTCACTACTGTTTCTAGGCTGTGGCAATGTTGAGTCCAAACACTTTTTAGATACCATTGTAGTTTCCTCATATGCAGTCTTGCATATGGAATTAGTAGAATGCAGGAAGCCATGAAGCCCAGGGCCTGTAGAATTTTTCTTGCAGGGAGCTGGGTCTTTGCTGCCATCATTTGAAAGTAATGAGTCAGTTTCCTTTATCTGGCGTGAGATAAGCCATCTGGGTAGTTATATTTAAGCTTGCACCCAGGAATATTATCTGATGAGAGGGCACTAGTTTTGATTTCTTTTCGTTTGCTGTGTACCCTAGGCAAATTAATAATCTTTTTACAAACGTCAGATGCTTTAGTAGAATGTCCTTGCTTTCTGCTTGAATAAGGCAGTCGTCCAAGTAGGGAAATATCTGAATTCCTTTTGTCTGCAAAATGCGATTACTGGTGCCAGGCATTTTGTGAAGACCCTGGGTGCAGTAGATAAGCCAAAGGGCAGTGCAGAGAATTGGTAATGCATTGAGCCAGCTATGAATCGGAGGTTATCTTCTGCAAGATTGTCTGATTGGGACATGCAGGTATGCCTCCTTGAGGTCCAAAGTAACTAGCCAAGCCTTCTCGCCCAGCATGGGTAGAAGTTGCTGCAGTATTAACATCCTGAATTACGGAACATCCAGGAAAGTATTTAGGATTGACAAGTCCAGTACTGGTCTCAGGCTTTGTCATTTCTGGGAACCAGGAAGAGGCTTGAGTAAAATCCTTGTCCCTGTTCTTGCTGTGGTACTCTTTGAATAGCTCCCATATGTCCATGAGAGCAGCAATTTCCTTTTGTGCCTCTGCCCATTGGTTTTGTGGCAGGTCCGGCATACCTTTTGATTTTGGAAGGGTGTGAAAGTGGAACCTGTAGCCCTGAGAAACTATGTTCAGTACTCATTTGTCCTGGGTAGCTTTCCCCCTAGGGGTGCTGCCAAAAGGTAAGTGCTTGGTCTTTTTAGAGGAAAGTCATTGGGACTGTTTCCTATAAGGTTGTGATTCGCCTTCTCCTCCTTTGGGGTTAGAAGCACCCCATTGTTTTGGTGTGTAGGAGCCTTGGGGCTGAGATCTGCCTCTTGGGCGTCTGTATCTGCCTCTTTGTGGCCTGACACCTGAAAGGACCAAATTTTTGAAGGCCAGTTTCTACTAAACCTAGGTGGTTGAACCTGTAATAAATCCTTTACTGTCTGCATAGATTTTGCTTTATCCTCCATTTTCTTTAACACCTCTTCTGCCTTAACACCAATCAAAGTATCATGGTGGAATGGAGCATCCAATAATTTTACTTTAACATGTTCAGGTAAACTTTGTTCTTTTAACCAAGCATGCCTTCGAATGACAGAGCCTGTAACTGCGGCTCTGCAAGAAGCCTCTAATGAATCAAAACCACACTGCAGAGTATGTTTTCCCACTTGTTCAGCTGCATGCAATAATTCCTGCATTTCCTTATTGTCAGGATTCTCTGAATTTGTAAGCATTTTCTGTTTTAACAAAGACATGAGGTACTGTTGATATTTAAGCATGTGAAACTGGCAGTTTAAAGCCCTTACAGCTAAAGTAGCAGAGGTGTAAACTTTTTTCCCCCATCTATCCAGAGCTCTAGAATCCCTGTCAGAGGGAACAGGGTTTTTAGCAGTGGAAGCCTTAACCCCTCTGGGACCCTGAGAAATTGTTTCAGGATCAGCAGCAGGGTTCTTATAAAGAAATTTATGAGAGTCAGGGACCCTGTAATACCTGCCTGGCTTGACTGGTGCAGGGGATAAAGGATCAGGAGACAGACTGGATTCAGAGAAAACATCATCAACTATATCAAGCACAGGGGGGGGATAGCCAAGGGCCTGTGTTGAGGCAGTAAAAGAAAATCTCTGAGCCTTTTCTTGGATTCTAAATAATCCTGGCTCTCCCAGTGGAAATGTTCCCTCATGGTGTGCAGAGTTTCCCCAAAAGAGTAATCCTCAGGTGGAGAGGCTGAAGGTATAGATTCTTCAGCATCAGAGTCCTCATAGGGAGGAAGAGAATAGCCCTGATTTGAAGAGGAATCAGAGGAAATAGAAACCTGGTCAGAGGAATCATAGTCAGTGTCTTGCCTAGGCCTTTTATCAGGAGGGGGATGGGAACCCCTGATCAAAGTAATTAAGTATTCGGCCATTTTAAGCATCTGTTTCTTTGGCATGGTTGACTGTCCAGGAGAATGCTGTACTTGTTTCTTTGTCTTTAATGGTGTCTTTGACTGTACTTTAGCTGCTGCAGAGGATTTAATAGTAAGCTGTGAAGGTCTGAAAACGCCCTCAAAAGCCGATGCCTGCTCAGCGGCTCCGGACCCATCTGAGGGAATATTTTCCGTAGGCCCAATACCTTGAGTATCCAGAGGCCTAGTTGTCTCCACGTGGAAGTCGGATACGGCCTTGGGCTCTGAGGTAGCGGGTGTCAGGGGCTGCGAAAACACCTCACTGAGAACCGGCGACTGGCCTAGAATAGGCTTTGTCTTCGGTTTTGGACCTCGGATGCCTGAAATTTTCCTTGTCTTTGCGTTTTTTTTTTATGAATTCCAGCCGTCGGTTGTTCTGACGGCATTATACAGTTAAACCTTCGGCCAAAGTAATGTAATGCAAAATCAAACCGATGTTTAATAGTGCGTTTGTTGAATCTAGCACAAAACCGACAACTAGTAACGTCGTGGTCAGGGCCTAGGCAAGGAATACAGTAAGAATGAATGTCCTTATGAGGTATTTGTTTCCCACAAGAAATACAATTGTTAACTTTTACTGACATCGGTCTAGAGCAAGAAAAAGTTTTCCCAACGGGGTACTTAGCTTTATTGAAGACTTCGGTTCTGAAACTCTTTCGAAAATCTCAGGAGTCGGCCGATCGGCACTTGCGAACTGCTTCTGCTTCGGGCACAGCGCGGCAAGAAAGACTGAAGAAAATGGCGCCAGTTGCATCTTTTATAGCCCTGGCGCACTGACGTCAGGGAAGAAGCGACAGCAACAGACGATGGACCTAGACTTTGGAACTCGGGCCGACTGCGGGTAGCCTGCCAGCAGGATAACAAGTGTAATGACCGCAACAGGGAAAGACTATGAACATTCCCTGTCCGAAGGGGTAGGGTTTTTGGCTGTCAAAGCCTTAATACCTTTAGGTCCCTGGGAAATGGTCTCTGGATCCGCAGTGGGATTTTTAAAGAGGAATTTGTGAGAGTCAGGTACTCTGTAGTATCTGTCATGCTTTCTAGGAACAGGTGGTAAAGTATCGGGGTAAGGCTGGATTCAATGAAGACATCATCTACAATATCCAGGATGGGGGAATAGCTAGAGGCCTATGCTGAAGCAAGTCTAAAAATTCCCCGAGTCTCTTTTTGGACTGTGGGTAGTCCTGGCATTCCCAGCAGAAATGCTCTCTTATGGTATGCAAGGCTTCACCGAAAGAAAGGTCCTCTGGGGGGGGGGGGGCTGAGGGAATTGACTTCTCTGCATCAGGGTCCTCATAGGTAGATAAGGGTATGTTCTGGTAATCACGGGGATCAGAGTCATCAGAGTCATGGTCTGAAGAATCTGAATGGAAATCAATTCTTTGTCTTTTAGACGGGGAAGGCTGGCTTCCCCTAATTAAAGTAATAACGTCTTCAGCCATTCTAAGCATTTGTTTCTGTGGCATGGGAGGTTGAGAATGTGCTTTGGTCATCTGTTTCCTAGGCGTAGTGCGAACTCTGGGCCTGAGAAAGTCGGTAGATTTAGTCAGTAACGAAGCAGTCTGTTTAATACGAACTTCGGAAGGTCTGAATACACCCTCAGAAGCCGGTGGCTGCACAGCAGCTCTGGACCCATCCAAGGTAGAGACATCCGCAGGCTCCATAGTCAAAGAAGCATACCGGTCTCCGAATGGGTCTCAGTAGAGGCCTGCGAATCTGTAGAAGCAGGTAACGGGCTGTGAAAAGTACAGTTGTGTACATTTACCATAAATGTAGATGTTAGAGTGTCTTCACTGTTGCAGTCATCACTGTAGGGTTCTTCCTGCCGGCAGGCAGCCCTCGGTCGGCCAGAATCCCAAAGTCTGGGTCCGGCGTCGGCTGTTCAGTCATGCTCCCTGACATCAGAGCACCAGGACTACAAAGCTGCCAGCCGACGCCATGTTCTCCAGTTTTTCTTGCCCCAGATGTCAGGTGCCCAAAAGTGAAGGCCAATAGTAAAACAAAAATGTAACATACAACACCCCATACCCTGTAGCAAATACACCTCAGAAGAAGGGTGAAGTAGGAAACCACACTAATGAAAGTATAAGAGGGGACAGGAGGGTGGGTAATACAGACTGCAACAGTGAAGACACTTGAACATCTACATTTATGGTAAGTGTACACAACTGTACTATGTTCATCGTGTTTCACTGTTGCAGTCATCACTGTAGGGTTGAATCCCATAGCTGAGATAAAGGGTGGTGGTTATAGAGTAGAAGGGGAGGCTAGAAGGGCCTGCAAGACTGCAGAAGCAAAGCCTGCCCTAGACTTACAGTAAAGAGGGAGATTGTAGTGCTTAGAGAAAGTATGCACTGAACTCCAAGTTGCAGCTTCCAAAATATCTTTGGTAGGTACTCCCCTGAGCAGCTGAAGTAGCAGCAGCTCTGGTAGAGCGAGTCCTAATTTTTCCTGGGATTTGCTTTCCATGATGAGATAATAATCTGATTCCATGAGCAATCCATTTAGAAATGGTCTGTTTCAAAATAGCTTTGCCTTGGGAATTTGTTGCATAAGAAACAAATAGTTGCTGTGTTTTCCTGATATCCTTGGTTCTGTCCAGGTAAAAACAAAGTTGCCTGTGTACATCCAAGGAATGCAAGATCCTTTCCCCCTTATTTTGTGGATTAGTGAAAAGTTGGCAGGTGAATAGTTTGATTTAAAGCCACTTTGGAAACCACTTTAGGCATGAAAGTAGGATTAGTGCTTAAAGACACCCTATCTTGGTGAAAAATAATATAAGGTTCCACAGCCATGAGTGCTTGTAACTCCAAGACTCTCCTGGCTGAATTCAAAGCCAGTAGGATAGCTGTCTTCCATGATAAATACTTAATATCAGATGTGGCAGCAGGCTCAAAAGGAGGCAGAGTGAGCTTTTCCAGAACATAGTTGAGGTTCCAGGCAGGTATGGGGGGTGTCCTAGGGGGCCTTAAATTATTTGCTCCTCTGAGATATTGTTTCAGAAGTGGATGCGAAAAGATTGGAGGATCTGCACTGTAATGTGCAGCGATAGCTGAGGCATGTATTTTTATGGAGGAGAAGGATAAACCCTTATGTAGCATGTCTGTCAGGTAAAGTAAAATCAGTGGGATATTAGGAATGAGAGGATCTGAATCCTGAGCATGCATCCAGGTGCAAAATCTCTTCCATTTACCTGCATAAGATTTTCTAGTGCTAGGCCATCTGGCTTCTAAGATGACATCCATGACCTGTTTGGGAAGGGTAGGATTAATAATAGACCCTGAATTCGCCAGGCTGCCAGGCTGAGAGTTTTGATATGAGAGTGCAGAACATGGCCCTGGTGTTGGAACAAAAGATTTGGAATCTGAGGTAAAATCCAAGGAGGCTCCTGGGATAGATTCATCAGTGTTGAGTACCAAAACTGACGAGGCCAATTTAGGGCCAATAAAATCATCTTGGTTTGTCCTGCTTGATCTTAAATAACACCCGTGGAAGAAGAGGTAGTGGAGGAAAGGCATACCCAGAAAGGTTTCTCCAACTGAATGAAAGTGCATCCACTTTCCATGCTAGTTTGTGAAATGTCCTTGTGCAAAAAATCTGTAACTGGTGGTTGAGGGGGGATGCAAATAGAGCTATGTCCGGGCAGCCCCAGGTTTCTGTAATCATCTTAAATATTTGAGTGTCTAGCATCCACTCGTGTGGGTCTGACAGGTTCCTCCTCAGGCTGTCTGCCAGAATATTTTGTTTCCCTGGCAGGAACTGAGCTTGTAGATCCACTTTGCAAGCTAGAGTTGTGTTCCATAGAGTCATGGCTAGTCTGCAAAGGGGGGTATGAGTGAGAACCCCCTTGCTTGTTTATGTACCACATTAACTGTGGTGTTGTCTGTCCGTATCAGTAGTTGTCCTGGTTGTATGAGATCCCTGAAAGCCAAGAGGGCATTCTGTAAAGCTAACATCTCTTTTAAATTAACATGTAGGTGCTTCTGATCCTCTGTCCAAAAACCTTGCAGGCCTTTCCCCTGCAAGTGGGCTCCCCATGCGTAATCCGTGGTTAACACTTGGCTGGCTGGAGGCAGACTGAAGGCTTTCCCTTTGTTGTGAATACATGCCATGGTCCACCAATGGAATTCCTTTTGTAGGCAAGGCAGACAGCAATCTACGTGTCTAGACTGTGGCAATGCTGGGACCACACACATTTTAGGTACCATTGTATTTTTCTCATATGTAGTCTTGCATTTGGTATGAGAAGGATGCAGGAGGCCATGTAACCCAAAGCCTGCAGGAATTTCCTTGCAGTTAGCTGAGACATTAACGCTAAGGTTTTGAAAGTTGAAGCCAGCTGTAGTTGTTTTTCGGATGTCAGGAATGCCATCTGGGTTGTTGTGTTTAGAAGAGCACCCAGAAAAGTTATCTGTTGTGTGGGTGTCAAATTTGACTTTATGTTCACAGTGAATCCCAGGTACTTGAGTAGATTTTGAACAAATTCCAGGTGCTGGAGTAAGACATCCTTGCTGTCTGCTTGAATAAGGCAGTCGTCCAGATAAGGGTAAATTTGAATTCCCTTGAGTCTGCAATAAGCTACTACTGGTGTCAGGCACTTGGTGAAGACCCTGGGCGCAGTAGACAAGCCAAAGGGCAGCGCAGAGAATTGGTAATGTTTCAAGACGGCCTTGAACCCGAGGTATTTTCTGCACTCCTGTCTGATAGGGATGTGTAGGTAAGCCTCCTTTAAATCCAATGTCACCATCCATGCATTTTTGCTCAACATTGGCAGGAGCTGCTGCAGAGTAAGCATCTTGAACTTTGGTATCTCCAGGAAAGTATTTAAGACTGACAGATCCAGGATGGGTCTCCATGAATTTTGTTTTCTGGGAACTAGAAAGTGCCTTGAGTAAAAGCCTTGCCCCGTCTCTGATTGTGGAACCAGTTGTATGGCCCTCATAGCCATGAGGGATCCCACCTGGTTTAATGCCTCTGCCCACTGGTGTTTTGGTAGGTCTGGCCATCCGTTTAGTCTTGGCAAGGTATGAAAGTGGAATTTGTAACCTCTTGAAACTACATCCAGAACCCACTTGTCTTGGGTTATGTAAGTCCAATTTCCTCCTAGAGGGGCTTCCAGGAGAGAAGTTCCTGGAGCCATGCAGGGGCAGTCATTGAGCCTGTTTTCTATAAGATTGAGGTCTATCCTCTCCACCCCTGGGGGTGGAAGCACTCCACTGTCAAGGTCTTTAAGAGGTCTGTGCTTGGGTCCTCCCTCTGGAATGCCTATATCTACCCCTCTGAGGCCTGTCCGAGCTGGGAAAGGACCAATTTTTAGTTGGCCAATTTCTGCTAAATCTTGGGGGCTGAACTTGTAAGAAATCCTTAACCATTTGCATGGATTTTGCCTTATCCTCCATTTTCTTTATCACCTCTTCAGCCTTAGACCCAAACAAAACATTATGCTGAACAAGAGCATCCAGTAACTTAGCTTTCACTTGATCAGGTAAGTTTTGTTCCTTTAACCAAGCATGCCTTCTAATGACTGTGCCAGTGGCAGCCGCCCTGCATGAAGCTTCCAAGGCATCAAAACCACAGTGTAAACCATGCTTCCCCACTTGCTCAGTAGCATGCATCAAATTGTGTAATTCCTTATTATCTGCACATGCAGAAATGGTACCTAGCTTTTGTTTCATAACAGACAGCAGGAATTGCTGATATTTTAGCACATGAAATTGACAATTTAAAGCCCTAAAAGTAGCAGAAGTGTACACTTTTTAGCCCCATCTCTCCAAAGCTCTAGTATCCTTATCTGTCGGAATAGGGTTTTTAGCAGAGGCGGCCTTAACACCCTTAGGACCCTGAGAAATGGTTTCTGGATCAGCAGTAGGATTTTTGTAAAGGAACTGGTGGGAGTCAGGGACCCTGTAATATCTGTCAGGCTTAGCAGGGGCTGGAGGAAAGGAGTCAGAAGTTAAATTAGCCTCCGAAAAGGCATCATCGACCATATCCAGAATAGGAGGAATAGCCAGGGGTCTATGTTGGGGAAGAAGAAGGAAATCCCTAAGCCTTCTCTTAGATTCAGAGTACTCCTGCCCTTCCCAGTGAAAATGTTCCCTCATGTCATGTAAAGTTTCTCCAAAAGAAAAATCCTCAGGGGGAGAAGCTGATGGAATTGATTCCTCAGCATCAGAATCCTCATAAGAAGGGAAAGGGTATTCCTGTTCAGAGGAAGACACAAGAAATTGATGCCTGATCAGAGGATTCATAATCCAATTCTTGCCTTGGCCTTTTGTCTGGAGGGGGATGTGAACCCCTAATCATGGTTAGTAAGTCCTCCGCCATTTTAAGTAGCTGTTTCTGAGATTTGGGTCCCGGATCAGAAGAGGCCTGGGCTGGTGTCTTAGATTTAGAAGGAGTCTTTGCCTTTGTCTTTGCCTTTCAGAAGCTGAGTAGGCCTGAAAACCCCCTCAGAAGCCGGTACCTGCACAGCAGCTCCGGACCCATCCGAGGGAGCATTGTCCGAAGGTCCTGCAGCTGGAGTACTAAAGGCCTAGTTGGCTCCTCGTGGGAGTCTGTTTCGGCAATCGGTTCTGAAATGGCCGACAGGGGCTGCGAAAGCGCCTCACTGACGGCGGCCGAACCTGTAGCTGGCTCTGCTTGTAAAACGCCGTCCGATTTGGACCTCGGAGGCCTGTCCTTATCCTTGCGTCATCTGTGAACTCCGGTAGTCAGAAGCATGTCCGACGACATTTTATAATTAAATCGCCTGCCAAAGTAGTGAAAAGCAAAATCGTACCTCCGCTTAATAGTACGTTGGTTAAATCTAGCACAAAACCGACAACTAGCTACGTCGTGGTCAGGGCCTAAACAAGGAATACAGTAAGAGTGGAAATCCTTCTGAGGTATTTGCTTCCCACAAGAAAAGCAATTATTAACTTTTTCTGACATCGGACTGGAGCAAGAAAAAAGTTTCCCCAACGGGGTACTTAGCTTTGTGAAGAAGTCAGTCTTCGGATTGAAGCACGAAAAAATATCAGGAGTCAGCCGACTGGCACTTGCGAACTGCTTCCACCGCATGGCAAGAAAGACTGGAGAACATGGCGTTGGCTGGCAGCTTTGTACTCCTGGCGGTCTGACGTCAGGGAGCATGACTGAACAGCCGACACCGGACCCAGACTTTGGGATTCTGGCCGACCGAGGGTTGCCTGCCGGCAGGAAGAACCTCACAGTGATGACTGCAACAGTGAAACACGATGAACATGTGCCTCAGTGAGTATTGGCGGACTGGCGACTAACTTAATGGAAGCGTCGTCGGAAGTTTTGGACCTATGAGGTCTGTCTTTATCTTGGCGTTTTTTCAGAAGGTCGATAGTAAGATGGCTTACTGATGCCATCTCGGAATACGGAGAATGAGAGCGAAAGAATTGAGATACAAAAATAGCCCGATGAATAGTTTGGGCATTGAACAAGGCACAAAACAGACTGAGGGACGTCGTGGTCTGGGCCTAAACAGGTAACGCAGTAAGAATGAAAATCTCTGAGGTATTTGCTTTCCACAGGCAAGACAATTGTTAACTTAATTGTTAACTTTTTCTGACATCGATTAGAGCAAGAAAAAGGATCCCTTACTTAGCTTTAGAAAACTTCAGGTTTGAAACTCGAAAAATGAAAATTTCAGGTAGCTGCCGACTGGCACTTGCGAACTGCTTCTGCTTCGGGCTCCCACGCGGCAAGAAAAGCTGATGTAATGGTGTCGGCTGCATGTTTTAAACCCCTGACATCATGGATGAAGCGGACAGCATCCGACCCAGAAATCCCAAGACTCTGATATTTGGGGCCGACTGAGGGCTACCTGCAGGAAGATAAGCCAAGTGTGATGACTGCAACAGTGAAACACGAAGAACATTGGGATTCCACAGTGGGAAGAAGTTGGGGGCTTTGCAGATGGAAAATGAGAGACCTCAAGGACAGACTCCATGGGGGTGTGGATGGGATTTGGTGGGAGAACCAGGAATCCACTTGGATGGGCAAGGACCCTGTCCACCACCACGAAGGCAGATGGACTGCAAGGATCCAAGAGTCTTCCCTCTGGAGCCAAAGCTGTCAGAGCAGACTTCACCTGAATAACTGTGACCCTCCACTCCAAGGGGGGAAGTCGGGAACAAGCTACAGAATGCCAAGACTCCAAAAACCTCAGAGTCGAAGTCAACCCCAGACTCAACGTCTAAGCTTTGGCTCCAAGATGCACTGTGCCCTGAAGCTGTCAGAGCCAAGCGAATCACGGAAACCACCAGACTAGACGTGAAAACTGGCATCAGATCTGATGTCTCAGTTCTCAGGGCCATCAAACCAGACAACTCAAACAGGAAGTCAGATTGGAGAAGGAGCCATGGGATAAAAAGGGGAATGTCTGCTCAAGGACTCAAAGGGGAATTGCCGGCAGTACCCCCATCTGAATCTGCACCTTGAGAAATTGTCTCAATCTATCCACCCTGCATTCAGACAAACTACAGGTAGACCTGATGGAGGAGGATATAGAAGATGGTCTGGACATCGGCTTGGGTGAGGCCTCCTTGGGATGAGGGCTTCATGCTGAAACACCCAACTCCGAAGAGACAGCTGGAGCACAGGGAGGGAGGTAGTGAGGACCACAATCACCTGATCAGATGACCTTGGATCCAAAGGTTCTAACATCTTTCTAGGCGGCTCCGAGGAGGAGTGTGCAGGGGATCGCTTCCCGTGTTCCCTAGCCTCCTTGGACTTTCTAACAGGAGCCCCTGAAGTGGAGGGTATGCAGAGAGTGGAAGGGGGAAGCAAGCAAACCCTTAAATACAAACTTGTTGCGGCAGTCTACAAGAGCAAGTGGATTAAACCACCACATACCTCACAAAAACAGTCTAGGTGAGCAGGGCCTACACAGTACACACACACTCCCTGTGGGCATCAGACAAGGGACTCAGACCAGAAGTACCAAAGAAACCAGCAGAAACTTTACTAAACTACTTTAAACTACAAAAGAGGCTTTTATATATATATACATATATATATATATATATATATATATATATATATATATATATATATATATATATATATACACACACACACATTATATATATATATATATATATATATATATATATATATATATATATATATACACACATATATATATATATAACAGGAGTTGGAAGTGGGAGGAGAGGAAGGAGCAATGAAAGGAATGGCAGAAGCCAACTTACAAAACTTTGACACAAACTGGAGCAACACACTCCTGATACTTCTTCGATTAGCTGTAAACCAGATCTGGTATTTTGGGGGAAGGAGGGGGTCTATATTACCATATTGAATGGTAATGCCGAAAGCTCATATGAGTGAAAATTCACGAGAACGAACTTGTGTTTCTTGGGTCGCAGTACAGTGAGGATTGGAATATTTGCCCTTTCCTCACTGTAGTGCGACCTCTGCGTTGGAATATATATTTAGCGGGGGGTGAGTGTGGGGCACAGCCCCCCACAACAGCAAGTTTGTTCTAGTGAATTGTCGCTCATATGAGTGTTCGGCATTATTACCATTCGATATGGTAATATAGACCCGAAGGAGGCATCACGGGATGGAAAGGAGGAGCTTGGGCATCGAATCTTGAGCTTGGAAACTGGCATAGTCAGATTGGAGGTCAGATTTGAAACCCACAGGTCGAGGAATGAATGAAAATGACATCATCAGATCCAGCATTCATACCAGCGGCAAAGTAGTTATAAGGATTCAGAGTTCGTACATCATTTCTGTATGTACCTTACGCCTTGGACATAGGACATATTTACATTTATTTACCGGGAAATTCCAACCTGACACAGGTCCTTTTTCAGCGAAGGCCCGCAGAACACTTGGAAGAGCCTAAGGCTTTTATTCTCGGCAAGATATCTCCTTTGTAAGGAATACTGCAACAGTTGTAATGCAAGACATGGCCTTTAAGCAAATTACCTTCAATCTCCACATATCTCAATATCACTACACTGCTCAAACATAACCATCCTAAAATCCCATCAAATTACAGAAATATATCCTTGATCTACAAAGACTAAAATGATATACAATTTCTGCCAACAGACTAAGCTTTACTACAGAAAATATATCATTGTTACAGGCAAAAAGTACTGATGACGTACACTTTCTGCCAAACCTATATTCAAAACAGTGACCATTAAGGGACATCTCCAGTTAGCTACTAACACTGATAAAAGGCATTTGACACAGACTAGTTCTGTATAAATCCACTCAAAGTGAGCTCTTCACTTTATGAAACATGTATGAGGGAGCTCCTACGCTTCTATCAGGACTAAAGTTATTTAGGAGTTATGTACTTACCATAACTTGGCATCTGTGCTGTCCATTTCCATTCTTCCTCACTGCTGCATCTGGATCAGATTCTTGGAGCCAACTCTGTCACATTTTCCAGACTTGAGATCCTAACCTCGAGCTCCCCCCTCTTCCCATAATGCACTATGCTACAAATAAACTCCTCAGATAGAGTTTGCTACCTAGGTCTATTGAATTTGACAGACAGGACAGATGCAATAAGAACTACAACTCCAAATTTGAACTAAAAATTTAGGAGGAAAAATGAAATGGACAACACAGATGCCAAGTTATGGTACGTACATAACTCCTAAATCTGATGTTCTTTTCATTCTTCCTCAATGATGGGTAGAGTCCCCTAGCTACGCAATTCTTGGGAGGCCCTCAAGAAGGACATGTCAGATCACTGTCAAGCCAGAAGGAGGTCTGTTTAGATTGTAATACATTACAAAGGCATGATTTACTGAGCAACAGACTAAGACAAAGGTTTTCAAAAATAACTCTTGAGTAAGGCAGATGAGAAAGGAAATGCCAGAGCACTGTCGTACCAAAGGACGGACTGGTTCTGGAGGCAAAACTCAAATTTTAATGTTTCACAAAGGCATGACTGTTCAAGGAAGCCTAGAACAGATACTGCCGAAGGTAGCTCAATTTTGTTTGATATATCAAAGTTGTTCACTGTTTCAAGCTTCTTTCATGGTTAGGGAGAAAAGAGGCTGGGCCATCAAATTGTCATTGGCCATGTCTTTAGTGAAAACATATGGAAAATAAATTAACTGATCTCCGCTGGAAATGATACGAGCTCTGAATTAGGCTACATAAATCCTGGATATTACATTTAAAGGGGACCAGGGAGGATCGGGGTCAAAAAGACAACAATGCCATGAAAGGATGAAGGATATTAATGGAGGCCTGTAGCCTAATGGCTCGTTTAGAAAGTTGTAGATCACGGTCAGAAAGGGACAGACATATAGGAGACAGACCCAGGGGCCCATATGAACCATAATCTCACTGGAGGTCAGAATGAAGAGGATACTCTGCAAAATAAATAAATAAAATTTCTTGCAACATTACAACAACCACTGTCATGTCTGGAGAGACCATTCCTTTAGACTCCCTGGGGGGACCATAAGGATGGATGGATGGATCATCCTCCACTTTGTATGCATACTTACCATAGTGGGGGGGCATAAAAGAAAAATTCTGGTTAACAAGGGAGATAAAGATAATGGTTTGACCTACCATATGTCATAAGGCAGATGACCTTTAACAAAAATAACGTCTGCCAAAAACAGATGTATGTTGAGGAGAAAAGATAAAGGCTGATAAGGAATAGACCAGTGTATTGTCAGTCTATACAGTGGGATCACATTTAATGATTTTAGCTAGAAGGGCTAAAATAATAGAAATATACACAGATTAAGTACGCTTTAGTTAATGGACATTAATATCAGGTTAAAGTAGTAAAAAATTGGTAGTTGTGAAGAAAATGAAAACACCGCCATCTGGGTTAGCATGTCTGGCAGGAGATTTGTTTATAGTCTGGATTAACCTGTATGGTATGCCAGCATGTCTACTTGTAAAAATGTGAATAAATTTTAAAATGTGGAGTATTTCCCTGTTTATACAAAATGTTTTGAGAATCTGTCACTGTTTTTCCATGGGAAAAAAATTGCTGTTTTGAATGTTCGATATTTTCATGTTTAGATGTTTTAGGGCTGATTATATAGCGTTCGCTATTTTCATCTTTCGATAACGTGATATAAACGCGTTCTTAGGGGAAAATTGTGAAATATTACTTCTGTTTAAATGACAGTCTCATATTGGAGTCAGTAGTGAGGACTGAAGCTCCTTAGTTACTGACCCAGGATAGTAAGGGATGTCTCACATTAACTGTTGGCAGCCCGGTGGGGTATAGGTCGGACGTCACATTAGTATATGATCACAGTAGTGTGATTTTAGTACCATGTGAGCTAATTAGACCAATTGGCATTAAGTAAAAGTTCCTGGGGCAATGTTGAGCGTAAGGTTGGTAAACAATGAATAATTACTAGCTCTCAATGACCCAGAATGCCCATTATAATGCGGAATTGCACATCTTAGAGATAAGGGACACCTTGGTTAATATTTGCCTATAGGAGAAACGACTGACTGAATTGTGAATCATCTGGAGTTCAGATAGGTACAAAGAGATTTAGAATAATTATATAGATTGAGTGGCATTCCGAAAGACATGCGTGAATGGGCGTGCCTTCGTTGAAGGTTGGGCGTCGAGCTGGCAACTCGGCACCGTGAAAATCTACTGCCAATCATTAGCGGACCGGAGTTCCGCTGTGGCAACCCCTAACCGGGAAAAGCAGAAAGATCTCAGGACCACATCCCGTGCGTCTTTTGTTACAGATAAAAACAAATGAGAAGGATGTGGCAACCTATTTTTGACACCACAGGAATTGTTGTGAAGATTAACCTGGGTGTCTAGATGGGGGTAAATGTGACCCAAAAACATTTTTATTGAGAGGATAGTAGCCCATGACATACATAAAGATGCTGATGGGCCTTCTTTCTAGATACATACTTTACAGACTTGCTGGAATAGCACGAGCGCAAGCTGAAAGGTTATTAATTCTGGTGGCATTCATGGTCTTGCTAATTTGTTTTGTTAGTTGCAAGTGACAGGGCAATTCACTGTTGCCCTAAAGGAGGGGGAGTCATCAAGGGGACATCAGACGCTTTAATGACTTACTTGAAGTACTGGTGTCATGCCAGAATGGCTGGAAATGTTGGAGTCAGGGATAACCAGTTTAAAGGTGTCTTCCTTCATACAAGGATGACACAGTAGTTGCTTGAGGAAACTTCTTGGCATCTTTTTAAGAACTGAAGTCAAAGGAAGAATTAGAAAACTGTTTAATGAATCTCAACCTGGAACCAGTGAGGGAGTCTTGGGATCCATGAGATAACGCATCAGTGTGCACGCATGTCTCTTAATATACTTGGATCAGCTGTTTGGGAGGCATTTGGGATCCTGCAAACCTATGAAAGTATGGAAGCTTTATTTTACAATCTTCCATGGTTAGATAATGAGTGGATACTAAATCAGCATGGGGGGGGGGATCCAAGGGAAAACTCGCATAGTCCCAAAGAAAAGATTCTTATCTCTTGACTTGTGGAGAAGGGGAGAACAAGCAGTGGTTAATCTTCACTCTTATAATGTGAGACAGGTTGCTGTCATAACATACAGTGAGACTGTTGCATTCCATTGAAAGGAGGAGCAGCCACTGGGAAGCTGAAGAATCCCTGCCCTGTGTGAGAAGCACAAGGGAGGGGAGGAAGGGAGGGGGAGAGAGAGAGAGAGAAAACGAAAGATCTTTCACTGCGCCAAGCCAAAGGCCGTTAGGAGAAGGGAGGAGGTTGCATTCTAAGGGCGCATCTCCAGGGAGATTAAAATGAGGCTTCATGGTTTAGCTATGTAAGGGTTGCAAAGTAGGACCAGACACAAATTTCCAAGGTGGACCTGTACACAGTCACCAGTTTCAGAGAGCAAACCTATGGAGCCATGACAGGGTGGACCATCCAGAATTCCATTCTTGCAGAAGACCTGCAAATGTAAGGAAACAGAGCAATCTCACCAAGGTAGTGTCAGAAAGTCAGCTCCCAAAGTTTGCCCACACAGCTTAGCAACACAGACTCTCATGTTAAGGCACTATGCTTCCAAAAAAGAAAAAAGGGGGTCCAAACCCTCTCAGCACAAGGAATATGAATAAAAACATACAAGATGGGGAACAATGGGTATAGGGAGATCATCAATACATCATGTAAGAATAAGTTTCTATAAAACAAATTAAAAGTCAAAAATTGAATTACAGCTAGTCCTTTCCTAAGTACATGCCTACACACAGAAAAAAAAAAAAAAAAAAAAGAGGTGTGCAAGTGCATGTTTAACATTATATTTTGTATTGAAAACTGAAGGCAACCAGAAAAACAAAAATGAAATCACACAATATGAGGGACATTTCCGATTCAAACAAACTTAGCTCAGAAATTAACAATGGATCCGAAGGCACCAGGTCCAAGAAAAACTCAGCTGTCTCTAGGAGAACTGCCATACAACAGATCAGAGAATCTCTCGGATCAGAGGAGAGAATCATTCATTCAACAGCTCTGGATCTGATGGCATCCAGTCCGACAGCTAAGCAGCAACTGTGAGACCTGCCATATGTAGCACCTGGGAACCTTAGATCCGAAGAGAGAACCACTTACTCAGAAGCTCCAGATCCTAGAAATAAAGCCACTGGAGAGAAGCGCCTTGGATCCTAAGACATTCCTCTGTTCCAGTAGCTTTCGATCGGAAGGAACTGGATTCTAAGAACTGCACAAATCTGAAAACACCTGGCCTCTGTTGAATGACGGTTTTAGGATACAAGGAGGAGGGAAAGAAAAGTGGCTGGATCCAAATGATTCCACACACCTGCCTGATCAAAGGAGGTTGTTCTGCAGCAACAGTCACAAAACCAAAGACACAGGATCAAATAAGCAGGCAAGTGGAAATCTCAGGGAAAACAGCAGTCCGATCCAAAAGACCAGTGATCTGATGGAAGCCCTAGCAGCCGGAGATCCAAAGAATTGGGACAGAGATGCTTGCCCACTTATATTAATATTATCTTACTGTTTTTTCTTTATGGGGGATTGATCCATTAAGAAATCAGGAAAAGAGAAGCTCTGAGGTGCAGAAGGCCAAAGCACTGAAGCCTGCACATCCAGGAGATGAAGCCATACATCAAAGCATCACCTGTCCATTTTTTTTTTGCACCACGAAACAGCTTAACAGCTAACATTAATTTGCGATTGTATAAGATAAATTGCGCCAAACAAGCTACAAGGACAGATAATTTTCCCTTGAAGCTGTCTCTTGCATTTCACCCCAGTAAACTGTCTATACTTCTCAACCAAAGTAAACTGTTCATACCCCTCAACCTCTTAAAAGCTATAAATATTGCTTTTACAAAATAGAAAGTTGATAGAATAACAAGTTTTACATTAGTATGATTAACTCAGTGTCTCATTATTTTGAAATTTCAACCCTCAACAATTTGACAAAATAACACCAGAGAGAGGACCAAAAATATAGGACAAAAATCTGTACAGATGAGAGGTATTCAACCGTCTAAACACATAAAGTCTGAAAACAAGCACATCGCTAACCAAGGATAAGCATAACTTCGTAGATTGTCACAAAAAGTCAGAACCAAGACCCCATGAGGCAAAAAAAAAACACTCGTAAAGGGCATGAGTCAGGGGAAAGGGATTTCCGACAAACTGCCACTCACAGACTTAAAATAAGTGCTAGGATGAAAGGTGTTAAGAGCGTGATATCAAAACAAACCAAGTCTGTTGTACCATCCGATTTCATCCTTATTCAAAGTTCTCTTTTCTCACTTTTTTCCCTTTTTTTTATTAAACTGAAGACAGAAGAAAGTTAAACATTTATGGGCAAAAACATAACTATCCTCTCATGTAATAGCCAAATGGAGAAGTGTTTTGTTGCGAGGCATTAACTAGCAGAAGGGCAGAACAGTCGATACTCCAAGGGGAAAAAAACAAACAGCAAACAAAGAAAAAGGGACAGTAGTAGTCATGGCCAGAGCAAGCCCTGTGATGACTTTAACAGGTGGAGTTTGCAATAATGAAACATCAATGATGTACTAGCCAACAGAAGCACGTGCTAAGGGAAGGGAGGAAGACAAATTATTAGATAAAGAAAATCTAGAGATTTGGATAAACAAATTGCAATAAAGAGAAGAGATTAATAAATTACTTACACCAAGAAAAGGATCTTCTGTCTTACCTTTTAGGTGGCAATGAGATCTGGAGAGTAGAGGTAGTGTGGTGCATTATGGGATGAGGGAGGAGCTCAAGATTAGGATCCAAAGTCTGGAAAATGTGGCCTAGTTGGATCAACCCATCGGTGAGGAAGAATGAAGAGAGCATCAGATTCTATTTTATCCTTGAGAGAAACACAAGGCAAGGATGTCTACAGAAACACTGAAGCACTGTGTTCAAAGCTCAGCTATTATCAAAAGAATTGGAATACAAGAACCGCTTGTTAAAATAAAGTTTTTTGCTGATGACTGTCTCATATCACAGACTCCACAAGTATGAGTCCATTCCTCATACAGAAAAATGCTTTATATTGAGTTTGCAGAGTTGCCAAGATTTAAGGCTAAAACACGAATGGCTCCCACAAGAAAATAATTACTACAAAAGAGAGACAATCTGTACACCTCTGTCTGGTCTAATGATGACACAAAACACTAGGGATAGTATTACAGAATACCCAAAGAAAATGGTAAGAACAAACCTCAACACACTTTTGGGAAAAGTTTACGCAGATAGCACTACTTAAACTATTATAATCAAAGATTAAAAATAAAACAAAAAACAAAAAAAAACTGAAATTATGCACTGCGCAAATTATTTTATAACCATAGGTTTTGTTCTGAAATAGTGAAAAACTTCAGACTAGTACGCTTCTGTATGGGGAAAAATGGCACATAATTTAACAGATATACAGAGACCATTAAAAGGATTTGGTCTGACCAGTTTTAACAATGTGGTAGCTGTTGGTACACAACATCCATGCGGCCGGGAAATGGGCCATCAGTCAGACAGGAAGCAGGTTATGGTAGCAAGGATATCTCCTTCACTCTTGAATAACCTTACTCATACAACCTAACAAAATGATGTTGAAGACAGTAAAGCATTCAGATCACATACTAACCTTGCAACATTTAGATGAGGTTTCACAATGCATATCCTCCTCGCTCAGACACTTATCTATGGAATAGAGCATCTCTGCTAACAAACAAGGAAAGGTATTCCTCCACTTTTGAGTGGAAAACATTTAAAAGACTTACAAACACAAAACTATCCATTTTTTTCACCAATATCGGACTATAATACAAAACATTCCACAAAGGGATTCCCTGAAATAATCCAAGCTGTTATGCACGGCTGGGAAATGCACTTTATTCACATTAATGATGATGGCAACGTAAATATTAAGTATTGTTAAGCTGAGAACTTCAACGTATCCATCCCATATTAACAATGCACTTAGGTAGCACTCCGATGTAACAATGGAAATTCTTGCATATTTAGCCCACTAAACTAAAGTGAAAGGACCTGTTGGAATAATTAGAAAACTACATCTTCTATGAGAGCTTTACTCTCAGCAAAGTGTACAACATGACAAGTTATATACTGACTGCCTACTCCCATGCTCCAAATCTTGACATGCTCCAACATGTATTCTCGAAGCAAGCTATAAGTGTGTTAACTACACTCACACACACTCACACACTACAACTACTTTACAATGGTTCTTTATGACATCTGTTAGCTTAAAGGGTACTGCCAGAAAATGGAAACAAGGCTTCTGTAAATAATTTTGAAGAAACAGTCATTCGTGGTTGTGGAGCCTTCTGTTCTGAGTCTGCATGTTATACTGGTGTTCCCATGAGTTTTCAGGGTGCTCTGGTTTCCTCCCACATTCCAAAGTCATGCAGTAGATGGACACCAAACTGGCTGCAGGTGTGAGTCTGCGTTGTGTGGTATGCAAGGTTGCCAGACGTCCCTATTTGGGTGGGACTGTCCCGAAATCAGCAGCCTGATCGAGTCCCGCCCTGCCGGTTTAAATCCTGGGCAGCTTCCGCTTTTTTTTTTGATTGGCCCTTATACCGGCATACAGGCCAATCAAAAATTGCTAAACATGGAGCTTCTTGTGTTTAATGCGGAAGTTCCGCATTAAACGAAGTCCGTGTTTAGTAATTTTTGATTGGCCCGTATGCCGGTATACAGGCCAATTAAAAAATCGCAAAACAGAGCTACTTCTGTGTAATACGGAACTGCGATGTTTCGCATTAAACAGAAGTAGCTCTGTATTTATTTATTTTTGATTGGCCCGGGCCAATCAAATAAAAAATAAACAGAGCTAAAGACGTGGAAGACCTTTTTTTTTTTTTTTTTTTTTTTAGTCTTTACTGTGTCCCTACCTGGCCAGTCGGAAATCTGGCAACCCTGGTGGTATGGTAGAACAACCACAGCACGGCTAGCCACCGAGCTGCATGAAAATTTGTTGCAGATGATTGTTACTGACATATACTGACATATTACACAATAACAAACTCCAGACACTATAATCTATGCTCTACTAACAGTGTACTCCTCACCCATTTCTGCTAAACCTCAATATACAACATTCAAATTTTTAACCCTCAACTAATAATTGCTTTCCCTTTAATTGTGAACTCTTTCCTCTTATCACTTAATTATTGTACAAATAGTTCTCTATACAACTTTGTAAATATGTTTATGAACTGTCTTGCCATTATGCATTTGTACTTTTTCTCATTACTTTGTATAATTTCATTTTTGTTTAATTGCTTGTAATATGGAGCTTTTCTCCCTGGGCCTCCACTGAAAACGGGCTCTTTGAGCCCAGTGGACATCCCCGGTAATCAAACTGGAAATAAATAAATAAATAAATAAATAATACTGTCAAAGTGACACTCCAAACTCACGTGCAAAGAATAGGAATAATGGGGTTCTGAATGAATGCATGGATGGATATAACCTGCCAATTAATTTCACATTTAAGCCTTCAAGCTAATATGGCAGATATTTCAATTACAAAAGCGCCTCAGAAACTCTCACTGCTTGGAGCTCACCCACCAAAGAAGGAGGTCTTTGTGATAAAGCACATTTAAAATTATTCTTTGTGCTTCATTTGTTAAAAAACATTTAGCTGTACACACAGGGGTTTCTAGTCTTTGTTTCTTCCAAGTATACTTTGCCACTAGTACATACTACAGCCCAAATCATCTCCTTTCACTCAAGTTAATTACTGAATATTTCATATAGTTCCGTATGCATATGCTTAAGCTCTACAGTGTTAGAACTTCACCTTAAAACAGTTCTACCCATTTGTGGTTGGAAACTGCTCTACAATAATCTGTGTGATACACTCTTGTATAACACAATCTTGGACAAAAAGTTAAGAAAATTTCTCAGCTCTTCACAACTTTTAACAATATACTATTTGCTTACTATGGTACTACGTATGCACACATATGGGTGTGGGGCCCACCCCATTATCCAAAAGTGCACAGCTATTCCTCCTCTCTTCCTCCTTGTACATTTCTCATTAAACATTTTACCTGCTGTGCCTATGTAACCCCCCCAAACATGCATTTTCAAATCTGTAACACATTAGTTCAATATCCACTATGTTACAACATACTCTCTTTCCTGTAACTATATGGTAATTGGTTCACTAAAGCCCAAGCATGATCTCCTCTCAACAAGCAAGAAATTACATCTCCATTTACGCACTTAATAGGTGCCCTTCTTCTGGAAATAGTACCACATCTAAATTTTACAATGCTTGGCTTCAAACTCCTAACCATATTTATTATGCAAGTGCCTCTTTGCTCTCATTTCTTTCAGCACATAATTACCTTATGGCATTCTCCCAACTCTCATTTTATGGCTCGTCAACCATCAGCAACATTATTCTGCAATGTACATTGTTCACATCTCTAGTTAATCAAAAATAATATTTCCACTTTGAGTTTCAAGTGTTTAATCAAACTATAACCATCTGAAATGAAAGACCCCTGACATGTTATATATAGACAACACTTTACTGATGAGCCTGGGTTTTAATTAACAGGAGGTACATTTTTTTTTTCTTCCTGCATTCGGTACTGTATGCATTTGTCTTCTACTCATGTAAAAGGTACTAGAACATAAACTCTCAGGTCTGATTTGTTATAAACATTAGTTGATTACCACACTACAAATGTAAATGTAGAGTAGCACTTTGACTCCAAGCAATATTTTTCATATATTCCATGACTTATATGCACAGTCATTTTAAAAGTTTTTAATATTCAAAATCAAATCTATTTTCATTGCAATAACTAATGAACAGTGTGATATCCCCATGCCAGGCCAGTAATCAAGGAGCCTGAATCATCACCACTGATCATGGAGAGGGACGTGCACTCGATATATAAATGGATACATAGTATTTCCAGATGTAGACCTCTATGCATCAAGCACAGTTTCCCTTAAGAGCACACAGGGCATTCAGCCCAGGGTCTGGGTGTCTACCTGCTTCTCCCCAGGTCCCCAGTAAGGTTCTTCACTGGCACTATGAAACTAATGTTTCATGTCCCTGCCCCAAGTAGCTGACACAACATTGAGATTTAATTTTCACACGCACCTGGGAAAGGCTGGCACGGATTAGCCGCCCTACCAACTTTGCCCAGACTATAAGGTAGATTCACTGCCAGTCAGTCAGTTACTATAAGGCTCTTAAAAGGGTATCAAATCATGCTAAGTCAATATTAATGCAAATGGTAATGCTGACCACACAGCAAGGCTTTCAGGAGTGGCTAGAGTTATTAGCAAATAATATGTGCAAATATATAGTTCAGATGCTTTAACACAAAGAAAAGCATCAAGATAGATAGCAGCATCTTTAAATATGAACAAACTAAAAACAGAGCTCGCTTACATACATGTTCACATCTCAACAGCTAACAAAATGGCAGTATTTATACTCTAGTCCAAGCCCTTGGATGCTACTTACAGGTATATACACACTCACTGATCTACATCCTCCCGCTTAAAAAGATTGCCCTTCATGTAAAACAATAGCAAAAAAAGGCATGCATTACTATGTAGATCAGAAACAAGATACAATGTTCATGTCCAAATTGCTTCACCTCTTTTGCAAGGTTTAGAGATTCAACCACATCTCTTAACATAACAGTTGGGACTAAAATTAGCAACAGGGACAGCTTGCGGTGCACCACTCATATCAGGAATGTACCCTGGAACTTCCCCTGGAATTGGAACACTGGACAACTCACTCTGAGATAAAGTCTCTCTTTCACAGGGTATTTGCTGTGGTATAGGCATGGATACCGGTAGTATATACCTCTGATTCTGCCTAAAGATTCTCCCTTCTGTTTCACAATGTACGATCTCTGCTCTGGACAAATATTCTTCACGACACCAATCCAATCAGAACCTTTGGATGTTTGCATCTTTAACACCTCTCCTTTTCGTAATGGACTGAGCAGTCTGCTGGTGTTATCACAGCAGGACTTCCGGGATAGGTGTTTCCTCAACAGATTATGTTTCACTGACCTGCTGTTTTTGACCCATGGAACCAACAAGTGACTTGAGCGATAATGTGGTTCTGGTTTCTCGACAGAAGACTCTGAGCAGGTGAAACAAGTGTTTATCATAAGGAATATTTCTGAGATTCAAGGGATTCAGGAAAACATCACTATTATCTCGTTTTGACTTGCCAAGTAAATGTTTTGCACTGCACGTTCTGCCAAACCATTTGACTGGGTGTATTCTGAACTACTTGTAACATGAGTACAGTCCCATTCTTCTGCTAATCTTTTGAACTGTTGGCCTGTAATGTAAACTGAGTGGCATTGTATGAAATAAATTTGTGCAGACTTCATGTACAGCAAAATGACGTCTCATCTTAGCAATGACTGTACTGGATGCTAGACTGGGAAGTAGGTCAATCTCAAACCAACTGGAGTAAGAGTCTACTAACACCAAATAATGTTGACCATTCCAATCAAAGATGTCTGAGGCTACTTTCGACCAAGGTAGTTCCGGAATCTGGTTAAGATGAAGTGGTTCTTTCTGTTGATGAGGCTTTGTACCATTACATACTGAACAAAAAACAAGAAAGTGCTCTCTCAATGTCTTGTGGCATAGGCCAATATACTCTCGTTCTCACTTCTTTTGGTAGATTTGGTTCCTGGGTAACCGCGATGCAAGATAGTAATGTACTCAGGTTGCAAGGACTTTGGAACAATTACTTTCTGACTTTTCATTATGATACCTTTGTCATACAAAATCTCATCTCTGTATGGAAAATAAGGTTGCAGTTCTTGAAGTAAACTAGATTGCTTTGATGGCCATCCTTGATTGATAAAGTGGTTGAGCCTCTACAAACTGGATCTGTGGTTGTGCGATCTCTCAGCTCATGAAGATGTGTGGAAGAAAAATTATGCACTTCCATGACCTCAAAATAAACAATGGAATGAGAATCTTGACTGTGATTCTGTTCAGTGGTATCTGGATAACGCATCAGCAAGATAAAGAAGTTTGCAAAAGTATAATTTCAATCTTGTCTACCAGAAAGGCAATCTCCACATCATATGTTGCAGTCAGGCTGGGGCTGCATGCACCAGTTTTCTCAAGATAGTGACTTACGGTTGGTCTATTTCAATCTGGATAGGTCTACCCATAAACAATCATGGAACTTTGAACATGCAAACAACTGCCGAAAGCTCTTTCTCAATCTGGGCATACTGATGTTCAGTTTTGGTAGGAGTTCTCAATGCATAGGCAACAGGGTGATCTTCTTTTAGAATGACTGCATCAAGACCAAATTTTGAAGCATCACAGGAAAGTGCAGCTAGCTTGGGAACATCATAGTATTTGAGCATTGGCAGACAAGCAGTTCTCTGTTTCAGGACATCAAATGCTCTTTGGTGTTGCTCTAACCAAGCACAGGATGCATCTTTACGTGTCAACTCTGAGTGGTGCTGATAGCTGGCTCCAGTCTGGAATAAATTTGCCTAGGTAGTTGACCAAGCCAAGAAAATGTTGCAAGGACTGAACATTGTCTGGAGCTGGCATCCTGAGAATGGTGGATTGCTTTGAAGGATCTGTTGGTATGCCTGTACTGATAAATACATGACCAACATAAGGAACTTCATGTAGCCTGAATTTGCATTTGCGTGGGTTGAGGTTAAGATTAATGTGAAGTGCCCTTTCTAGAACTTTTCTGAGATTTGTCATGTTCAGCTTCATCACGACCTCCTACCAATACATGTCATCTACTATAATAGCACAAGGATACCCAGAAAAAAATTGCTCCATTGCATGTTGAAAGACTTCACTTGCAGAATTTATCCCAAATGGCATTCTCAAAACTCTGTACCTGCCAAACGGAGTACTGAAAGTAGTGAACAAGGATTATTATTTTTTTTTTGCCAAGCTGAATTTTCCAAAATGAACTCTTTGCATCTAAGACAGAAAAAAATAGTGGCATTTGGCATCAAAGCTGCGACTTCAACTGTGCACATTGAATGATAAGGTCTTTTTAGAGATTTCTTCATATGTTGTGGATCAGTATATATTCTGATGTCATCTGAGCTTTTCTTGTGAGCTAGTACCATAGAAGATACTCATTCTGCTGGAGTTTCCACTGGACAAATTACATCTTGTCCCACCATTTTATCTAACTTTGCTTTGACCGTCTCCTGCATGGCTATTGGAACTATACGTGCTGGCCCGATAACTGGACCAACCTCAGAGTCCAACTTCATGGAATACACAACCTTAAGTTTGCCTAGTTTGTCTTCAAAAAGATCTGCATAGGCAGAAAAAATGTGCTGGGCAAAATTAGAGTAGTGGTCTTTCAAGCTAACATGGTGGACTTCCTTATTAAATGAAAGTGGTCCCAATTTCAAAGTGTCGGAGCCCTAATAATGACAGGATGTGCCTCAACCACATAAAATAAGTAATAGCTCCTTCCTGCAGAGCAACATAAAAGCACAACTGAGCCTTCAGTTTGAATTTCTTCACCTCCATAGACAAGTTTTGCACACCTTGCCACATGAAGCCTTTCACCTTTACACACACACAAATATTTCTGCAGACATAATATTGCTTTTGGAACCTGTATCAACTTTGAGCTCTATGGGTTTGCCACTTATCCAAACAGTGCAAAATACTTAATTTTTGGCCCTTAAATCTACTGCATTGACCTTTCATGAAGCAATGACACAATCGGCATAAAGAGTGGAACTGCCACAGTTTAAGTGATCAACTGGTTTCTTAAAATGTTCCCTTTTAATAAAATAATGTGGACTTTTAGATTTACAAATTCTTTTGAAATGATTCCATTTGTTGCATTTGTGGCATTGTTGACCAAAAGCTAAACATTTTTTCTTTTTAGATTCATGACTTCCATTACAATTACAACAGCTGGCAATGAAAATAGGTTGGGCCCCATGCTTTGAGTGTGCTGACTCACACTTGTGCTTCACTGAGAATTTGCTAAGTCTGGAATGTGCTAGAAGGTTCTGGGGTTTACCAGTAGGTGCTGCAGGTGTTACAGCTGCCATGTGCTTGGGCCGGTTTCCTTTAATAAAAGTGCTGCACACTGTCAACATGAGCTTTATCACTGTACCTTCTTCAGTTCCTCTCCTTTGTAAGCATAGTTGTGTTCTTTTCTGTAAGCTCGTATAGCTGACAAATCTCAATAGCCTTATTCAAAGTTAAATCACTGTCATGAAGCAAACTCTCTCTCTCACAGCATCATATTTTATACCACACACGTCTGTCCTTTATCAACTCATCCCTTAAGTAACCAAATTAGCACATTTTGGCTTTATTTCTCAAGTCAGTTATACATCCTGCAAAAGTTTCACCAGGTTTTTGATCCCTTTTGGGTAAAATAGGTGCCTTTCCATTGTAACATTTGTCCGGGGTTGCACATTTCTCTAAATTTACGTTTTAAGCACTCTCAGTCCTTCCTTGACTCAGCCTGTACAACGATAACATGGTTTTCCCCCTCTCCAGCATAAATAGCAGGTGCATACACAAATGAGCGCTCCCTTTTAATGGCTTCTGACCCAGCTAAATTAAGTAGAATAAATGCCTTTGTACTGCCATCTTTATCAAAAAATGCAATCTGTATGAAAATGTACTCTTGCTCAAACACTCTCCAGTTCTCAGCAATATTACTGTCAAATACAAGTGCATTGGGCTTTCAAAACTAGTCTGCCATATCCACAAAGTATACACAAACACAATGAAAATAAGGCCCTTTGTAATTATGTATGAACAAAGTGTGCTATGAACTTGTAAAAACCAAATGCACAATAAACTCTTCGAAATACTGTACTTTGTGAAATATGCTCTGTAATAGCTGTACTCTGCGAAATATGTCTTGTAATGGCTGTACTTCTGTGAAATAGCTTTACTATAACACTGCACAAACATGCAAACACTTTATACACTTCTGATAACTTGGATATCATTGCTTAATAGGAAAGATACATACATTTTGCAAAAATGCAGTTGTTTCCTTATTTGTTTTATGAAATTCGGACTTTATTTCAAACGTTTTCTGTAGTAATTTGAATATTTTTATCAATAACGTACATATCTGTTGATGTGAATATCATTTAGAATGTTCTGTATGCTCCTTTTCACATTATACGAAGAAATAGCGCCGAGCACGATTTAATATTTAAATTAGTTTCTGACCTGTTTTGCAAAGTTTTACCTTTTTTAGGATGATTCACTCCTGTACATTCCTCCAACCGCAGCAAAGTGCCACTAATCATTTTAACCATGCCATCTCAAACTTCTTGCCCCTTGGATGGGTCGGTTCTGACTTCATGCCCTTTAGAAATGCCACTTCTAGCACCATGTCAAGCATTCATCTCGAACGCAAATAAGGCTTGGGGTTTCATTCAGATGCTATAACACAAAGAAACACATCAGGATGGATAGCAACATCTTTAAATATGAACAAATTAGTTAAACACAGCTTACATATTCACATCTCAACAGCTAACTACACAATGGCAGTCAGGCTCGCACGTGCTTAGTATTTACACTCTAGTGCAAGCCCTTGGATTACTTCTTAAAAGGTATATCTAGACTCATTGATCTAGACTAAGATTCACTACATTCCTGAAAATCTAGGAGAATTACTATTCCCTAATAACTTACATGACAGAGCAAGGCACAATGAAATACGTGAGCAGTCTTTCTAGTCAGATTCACCAAGACAGAATACTAAATACTCAATTACTCCCTGTAAAATACAATATCTAAGAAAACTGCAGAATTACCTCATCTGGTCACCTGATTCTAGGTTCTCAGAGTATCCCCTCTGAAGCTGAGACAGGAATTTAGCACAGACGGCTACAACACACATCTAAATGTTTATGGCAGTGCCTGGGGCTTCCCCTCTTTACTGAGCTAATGAACAAATGCTTTTTCCAGACCCACCTTCTCTGGTCCTATTCAGCACCATGGTGTGCAGTTTTAATGGTTTAATGGCTCATTTACATTTCCCTTATTAAACTAGCTGGTTACCCTCTGCTGTCCCAGTATCCTCTATTAAAACATATACATTTAATTCAGTTACAAAACATGTACATTTTTTTCATTTCACCAAGGGTGCACTGTTGATGCATTTTAACACCAGCAAACCTCACAAATACATTTTCAGCACAAGCATCTGAACAAATCAGTTTGCTAAACAAATGACAATTTACAAAATTCTAGTTATGCTGGCACAAGTCATACATCCGCTGCCCTATTTCTCCTGGCATGGCTAGCAGTACCTATCAGCACAAATAGCATCAATGAATACAGATGTTGCATAAAGCAGTCTAATTAGTTGCTGGAAAATGATTTTCTTATTTTCACTCAAATTTGAAATTAAGACAGGTTCTTTTTACCAATGACCACAAACTTTGTTTTGGTTAAACAAAATGTGGGTATTTCCATAAATGTCTGCAAACAGGAAAACTAGACAGTGCAAGCAGTAAAAAAGAACTGCATCCAAGTCAAGAGAGAAGAAAGTCCTACAGTGGATGTATACAAGAACCGAACAGAGATGTTTACTTTTTTTGACCATGTCCGACAGTGGCTCCTTTACCTTTTCCCAGCTGGCCCATTTGTTCCAGCAAAATGGGAGCTGGACATTCTAAGGCCAGTCAACAGCCCTACAGCCAATTTGTTCCCACCTGAGAGCTTCCATCAGCTCTGGTTCCCCAGTACATGGGTAACAGGGAGCAGGCAAAAGTTAGTGCTCTTGGGTGGCCTATCCTCTTCCTATGGAAGCATCATCTCCACCCTTGGAGGCTCCTCCAAGCCTGCAAATGCTACCTCCTAAATGGAAGCTTGCCTCCAAATGCTGGTTTCCCCTCAACTACTTTGACAGTCTACAACTCCAATGAGTGTACTTATAGCGTTACTGCTAGATCTCACTGCTGTGGCAATTCAGAGTCATTTTCCTACCAGGACATCCAGGCTGGCAGTGGCTGCTGACATACATTCTCCCCAGCTGGCTCCTATACTCATCGGAGACCGTAATCAAACTCTGGTCATCTGCAAAGTAGTCAAGACTTTCCTGAGCATAGTGGGATAAAGCCACAGCGCTGGCTGAGAAAACTGCCAGACTGAATAGAAAAGAGTCTAAACTATGGGTATGGCCCTAGTGTCCAAAATGTAACATTCCAGTGGGTATTGCCCCAAACACTGACTGTACTAAAAAACTGTCCAGATTCCGATATGACCATCTGTTTCAGGCCTGCAATGAGTACACTTAAAATCTGAGAGCTTCCCTTCCCCACCTCGAGTAGGGAGAGCAGCTCCTATATTGCATGCTAGACCACAATCCTCTTATTCTTTTAAGAGGCTTTTGAACATGGATGCTCGCTCAGGATTCCTGTCTCCAAAGGACAAATCTCTTATTTACACAGAACAATTACAATCGCCAATTGGAAGTATGAATGCTACAAATTTTTGCCTT